>NW_027185151.1:0-26888 GCF_040668555.2 Bombus flavifrons
AACGTTATATAGTATTACCATATCACGTATACGTTATAGTATACGTTATAACGTATAACGTTATATAGTATTACCATATCACGTATAACGTTATATAGTATTACGTTATAACGTATAACGTTATATAGTATTACGTTATAACGTATAACGTTATATAGTATTACCATATAACGTATAACGTTATATAGTATTACGTTATAACGTATAACGTTATATAGTATTACGTTATAACGTATAACGTTATTTAGTATTACCATATAACGTATAACGTTATATAGTATTACCATATAACGTATAACGTTATATAGTATTACCATATAACGTATAACGTTATATAGTATTACCATAAAACGTATAACGTTATATAGTATTACGTTATAACGTATAACGTTATATAGTATTACGTTATAACGTATAACGTTATATAGTATGACGTTATATAACGTATAACGTTATATAGTATTACGTTATAACGTATAACGTTATATAGTATTACGTTATAACGTATAACGTTATATAGTATTACCATATCACGTATAACGTTATATAGTATTACGGTATAACGTATAACGTTATATACTATTACGTTATAACGTTATAGTATCACCATGTAACGAATAACGTTATATAGTATTACGTTATAACGTATAACGTATAACGTTATATAGTATTACGTTATAACGTATAACGTTATATAGTATTACGTTATAACGTATAACGTTATATAGTATTACGTTATAACGTATAACGTTATTTAGTATTACCATATAGCGTATAACGTTATGTAGTATTACGTTATAACGTATAACGTTATATAGTATTACGTTATAACGTATAACGTTATATAGTATTACGTTATAACGTATAACGTTATATAGTATTACCATATAACGTATAACGTTATATAGTATTACGTTATAACGTATAACGTTATATAGTATTACCATATCACGTATAACGTTATATAGTATTACGTTATAACGTATAACGTTATATAGTATTACCATATCACGTATAACGTTATATAGTATTACGTTATAACGTATAACGTTATATAGTATTACGTTATAACGTATAACGTTATATAGTATTACCATATAACGTATAACGTTATATAGTATTACGTTATAACGTATAACGTTATATAGTATTACGTTATAACGTATAACGTTATTTAGTATTACCATATAACGTATAACGTTATATAGTATTACCATATAACGTATAACGTTATATAGTATTACCATATAACGTATAACGTTATATAGTATTACCATAAAACGTATAACGTTATATAGTATTACGTTATAACGTATAACGTTATATAGTATTACGTTATAACGTATAACGTTATATAGTATTACGTTATAACGTATAACGTTATTTAGTATTACCATATAACGTATAACGTTATATAGTATTACCATATAACGTATAACGTTATATAGTATTACCATATAACGTATAACGTTATATAGTATTACCATATAACGTATAACGTTATATAGTATTACCATATAACGTATAACGTTATATAGTATTACGTTATAACGTATAACGTTATATAGTATTACGTTATAACGTTTAACGTTACATAGTATTACCATATCACGTATAAAGTTATATAGTATTACGGTATATCGTATAACGTTATATAGTATTACGTTATAACGTATAACGTTATATAGTATTACGTTATAACGTATAACGTTATATAGTATTACGTTATAACGTATAACGTTATATAGTATTACGTTATAACGTATAACGTTATATAGTATTACCATATAACGTATAACGTTATATAGTATTACCATATAACGTATAACGTTATATAGTATTACCATATAACGTATAACGTTATATAGTATTACGTTATAACGTATAACGTTATATAGTATTACGTTATAACGTTTAACGTTATATAGTATTACCATATCACGTATAAAGTTATATAGTATTACGGTATATCGTATAACGTTATATAGTATTACGTTATAACGTATAACGTTATATAGTATTACGTTATAACGTATGACGTTATATAGTATTACGTTATAACGTATAACGTTATATAGTATTACGTTATAACGTATAACGTTATATAGTATTACGTTATAACGTATAACGTTATTTAGTATTACCATATAACGTATAACGTTATGTAGTATTACGTTATAACGTATAACGTTATATAGTATTACGTTAGAACGTATAACGTTATATAGTATTACGTTATAACGTATAACGTTATATAGTATTACGTTATAACGTATAACGTTATATAGTATTACGTTAGAACGTATAACGTTATTTAGTATTACCATATAACGTATAACGTTATTTAGTATTACCATATAACGTATAACATTATATGGTATTACGTTATAACGTATAACGTTATATAGTATTACGTTATAACGTATAACGTTATATAGTATTACGTTATAACGTATAACGTTATATAGTATTACCATATCACGTATAACGTTATATAGTATTACGGTATAACGTACAACGTTATATACTATTATTTTATAACGTTATATAGTATCACCATGTAACGAATAACGTTATATAGTATTACGTTATAACGTATAACGTATAACGTTATATAGTCTTACGTTATAACGTATAACGTTATATAGTATTACGTTATAACGTATAACGTTATTTAGTATTACCATATAACGTATAACGTTATATAGTATTACGTTATGACGTTATATAGTATTACGTTATAACGTATAACGTTATATAGTATTACGTTATAACGTATAACATTATATGGTATTACGTTATAACGTATAACGTTATATAGTATTACGTTATAACGTATAACATTATATGGTATTACGTTATAACGTATAACGTTATATAGTATTACGTTATAACGTATAACGTTATATAGTATTACGTTATAACGTATAACGTTACATAGTATTACGCTATAACGGATAACGTTACATAGTATTACGTTATAACGGATAACGTTATATAGTATTACGTTATAACGTTATATAGCATTACGTTATAACGTTATATAGTATTACGTTATAACGTATAACGTTATATAGTATTACGTTATAACGTATAACATTATATGGTATTACGTTATAACGTATAACGTTATATAGTATTACGTTATAACGTATAACATTATATGGTATTACGTTATAACGTACAACGTTATATAGTATTACGTTATAACGTATAACGTTATATAGTATTACCATATCACGTATAACGTTATATAGTATTACGGTATAACGTACAACGTTATATACTATTATTTTATAACGTTATATAGTATCACCATGTAACGAATAACGTTATATAGTATTACGTTATAACGTATAACGTATAACGTTATATAGTCTTACGTTATAACGTATAACGTTATATAGTATTACGTTATAACGTATAACGTTATTTAGTATTACCATATAACGTATAACGTTATATAGTATTACGTTATAACGTTATATAGTATTACGTTATAACGTATAACGTTATATAGTATTACGTTATAACGTATAACATTATATGGTATTACGTTATAACGTATAACGTTATATAGTATTACGTTATAACGTATAACATTATATGGTATTACGTTATAACGTATAACGTTATATAGTATTACGTTATAACGTATAACGTTATATAGTATTACGTTATAACGTATAACGTTACATAGTATTACGCTATAACGGATAACGTTACATAGTATTACGTTATAACGGATAACGTTATATAGTATTACGTTATAACGTTATATAGCATTACGTTATAACGTTATATAGTATTACGTTATAACGTATAACGTTATATAGTATTACGTTATAACGTATAACATTATATGGTATTACGTTATAACGTATAACGTTATATAGTATTACGTTATAACGTATAACATTATATGGTATTACGTTATAACGTATAACGTTATATAGTATTACGTTATAACGTATAACGTTATATAGTATTACGCTATAACGTATAACGTTATATAGTATTACGTTATAACGTATAACGTTATATAGTATTACGTTATAACGTATAACGTTATATAGTATTACGTTATAACGTATAACGTTATATAGTATTACGTTATAACGTATAACGTTATATAGTATTACCATATAACGTATAACGTTATATAGTATTACGTTATAACGTATAACGTTATATAGTATTACGTTATAACGTATAACGTTATATAGTATTACGCTATAACGTATAACGTTATATAGTATTACGTTATAACGTATAACGTTATATAGTATTACGTTATAACGTATAACGTTATATAGTATTACGTTATAACGTATAACGTTATTTAGTATTACCATATAACGTATAACATTATATGGTATTACGTTATAACGTATAACGTTATATAGTATTACGTTATAACGTATAACGTTATATAGTATTACGTTATAACGTATAACGTTATATAGTATTACCATATAACGTATAACGTTATATAGTATTACGTTATAACGTATAACTTTATATAGTATTACGTTATAACGTATAACGTTATATAGTATTACCATATAACGTATAACGTTATATAGTATTACGTTATAACGTATAACGTTATATAGTATTACGTTATAACGTATAACGTTATATAGTATTACCATATCACGTATAACGTTATATAGTATTACGGTATAACGTACAACGTTATATACTATTATTTTATAACGTTATATAGTATCACCATGTAACGAATAACGTTATATAGTATTACGTTATAACGTATAACGTATAACGTTATATAGTCTTACGTTATAACGTATAACGTTATATAGTATTACGTTATAACGTATAACGTTATTTAGTATTACCATAAAACGTATAACGTTATATAGTATTACGTTATAACGTTATATAGTATTACGTTATAACGTATAACGTTATATAGTATTACGTTATAACGTATAACGTTACATAGTATTACGCTATAACGGATAACGTTACATAGTATTACGTTATAACGGATAACGTTATATAGTATTACGTTATAACGTTATATAGCATTACGTTATAACGTTATATAGTATTACGTTATAACGTATAACGTTATATAGTATTACGTTATAACGTATAACATTATATGGTATTACGTTATAACGTATAACGTTATATAGTATTACGTTATAACGTATAACATTATATGGTATTACGTTATAACGTATAACGTTATATAGTATTACGTTATAACGTATAACGTTATATAGTATTACGTTATAACGTATAACGTTATATAGTATTACCATATAACGTATAACGTTATATAGTATTACGTTATAACGTATAACGTTATATAGTATTACGTTATAACGTATAACGTTATATACTATTACGTTATAACGTATAACGTTATATAGTATCACCATATAACGTATAACGTTATATAGTATCACCATGTAACGTATAACGTTATATAGTATCACCATGTAACGTATAACGTTATTTAGTATTACGTTATAACGTATAACGTTATATAGTATGACGTTATAACGTATAACGTTATATAGTATTACCATATAACGTATAACGTTATATAGTATTACCATATAACGTATAACGTTATATAGTATTACCATATAACGTATAACGTTATATAGTATTACGTTATAACGTATAACGTTATATAGTATTACGTTATAACGTATAACGTTATATAGTATTACGTTATAACGTATAACGTTATTTAGTATTACCATATAACGTATAACATTATATGGTATTACGTTATAACGTATAACGTTATATAGTATTACGTTATAACGTATAACGTTATATAGTATTACGTTATAACGTATAACGTTATATAGTATTACGTTATAACGTATAACGTTATATAGTATTACCATATAACGTATAACGTTATATAGTATTACGTTATAACGTATAACTTTATATAGTATTACGTTATAACGTATAACGTTATATAGTATTACCATATAACGTATAACGTTATATAGTATTACGTTATAACGTATAACGTTATATAGTATTACCATATAACGTATAACGTTATATAGTATTACGTTATAACGTATAACGTTATATAGTATTACGTTATAACGTATAACGTTATATAGTATTACGTTATAACGTATAACGTTATTTAGTATTACCATATAACGTATAACGTTATGTAGTATTACGTTATAACGTATAACGTTATATAGTATTACGTTATAACGTATAACGTTATATAGTATTACGTTATAACGTATAACGTTATATAGTATTACGTTATAACGTATAACGTTATATAGTATTACGTTATAACGTATAACGTTATTTAGTATTACCATATAACGTATAACGTTATGTAGTATTACGTTATAACGTATAACGTTATATAGTATTACGTTATAACGTATAACGTTATATAGTATTACGTTATAACGTATAACGTTATATAGTATTACCATATCACGTATAACGTTATATAGTATTACGGTATAACGTACAACGTTATATACTATTATTTTATAACGTTATATAGTATCACCATGTAACGAATAACGTTATATAGTATTACGTTATAACGTATAACGTATAACGTTATATAGTCTTACGTTATAACGTATAACGTTATATAGTATTACGTTATAACGTATAACGTTATTTAGTATTACCATATAACGTATAACGTTATATAGTATTACGTTATAACGTATAGCGTTATATAGTATTACGTTATAACGTATAACGTTATATAGTATTACCATATAACGTATAACGTTATATAGTATTACGTTATAACGTATAACTTTATATAGTATTACGTTATAACGTATAACGTTATATAGTATTACCATATAACGTATAACGTTATATAGTATTACGTTATAACGTATAACGTTATATAGTATTACCATATAACGTATAACGTTATATAGTATTACGTTATAACGTATAACGTTATATAGTATTACGTTATAACGTATAACGTTATATAGTATTACGTTATAACGTATAACGTTATTTAGTATTACCATATAACGTATAACGTTATGTAGTATTACGTTATAACGTATAACGTTATATAGTATTACGTTATAACGTATAACGTTATATAGTATTACGTTATAACGTATAACGTTATATAGTATTACGTTATAACGTATAACGTTATTTAGTATTACCATATAACGTATAACGTTATGTAGTATTACGTTATAACGTATAACGTTATATAGTATTACGTTATAACGTATAACGTTATATAGTATTACGTTATAACGTATAACGTTATATAGTATTACCATATCACGTATAACGTTATATAGTATTACGGTATAACGTACAACGTTATATACTATTATTTTATAACGTTATATAGTATCACCATGTAACGAATAACGTTATATAGTATTACGTTATAACGTATAACGTATAACGTTATATAGTCTTACGTTATAACGTATAACGTTATATAGTATTACGTTATAACGTATAACGTTATTTAGTATTACCATATAACGTATAACGTTATATAGTATTACGTTATAACGTTATATAGTATTACGTTATAACGTATAACGTTATATAGTATTACGTTATAACGTATAACATTATATGGTATTACGTTATAACGTATAACGTTATATAGTATTACGTTATAACGTATAACATTATATGGTATTACGTTATGACGTATAACGTTATATAGTATTACGTTATAACGTATAACGTTATATAGTATTACGTTATAACGTATAACGTTACATAGTATTACGCTATAACGGATAACGTTACATAGTATTACGTTATAACGGATAACGTTATATAGTATTACGTTATAACGTTATATAGCATTACGTTATAACGTTATATAGTATTACGTTATAACGTATAACGTTATATAGTATTACGTTATAACGTATAACATTATATGGTATTACGTTATAACGTATAACGTTATATAGTATTACGTTATAACGTATAACATTATATGGTATTACGTTATAACGTATAACGTTATATAGTATTACGTTATAACGTATAACGTTATATAGTATTACCATATCACGTATAACGTTATATAGTATTACGGTATAACGTACAACGTTATATACTATTATTTTATAACGTTATATAGTATCACCATGTAACGAATAACGTTATATAGTATTACGTTAAAACGTATAACGTATAACGTTATATAGTCTTACGTTATAACGTATAACGTTATATAGTATTACGTTATAACGTATAACGTTATTTAGTATTACCATATAACGTACAACGTTATATAGTATTACGTTATAACGTTATATAGTATTACGTTATAACGTATAACGTTATATAGTATTACGTTATAACGTATAACATTATATGGTATTACGTTATAACGTATAACGTTATATAGTATTACGTTATAACGTATAACATTATATGGTATTACGTTATAACGTATAGCGTTATATAGTATTACGTTATAACGTATAACGTTATATAGTATTACGTTATAACGTATAACGTTACATAGTATTACGCTATAACGGATAACGTTACATAGTATTACGTTATAACGGATAACGTTATATAGTATTACGATATAACGTTATATAGCATTACGTTATAACGTTATATAGTATTACGTTATAACGTATAACGTTATATAGTATTACGTTATAACGTATAACATTATATGGTATTACGTTATAACGTATAACGTTATATAGTATTACGTTATAACGTATAACATTATATGGTATTACGTTATAACGTATAACGTTATATAGTATTACGTTATAACGTATAACGTTATATAGTATTACGTTATAACGTGTAACGTTATATAGTATTACCATATAACGTATAACGTTATATAGTATTACGTTATAACGTATAACGTTATATAGTATTACGTTATAACGTATAACGTTATATACTATTACGTTATAACGTATAACGTTATATAGTATCACCATATAACGTATAACGTTATATAGTATCACCATGTAACGTATAACGTTATATAGTATCACCATGTAACGTATAACGTTATTTAGTATTACGTTATAACGTATAACGTTATATAGTATGACGTTATAACGTATAACGTTATATAGTATTACCATATAACGTATAACGTTATATAGTATTACCATATAACGTATAACGTTATATAGTAATACCATATAACGTATAACGTTATATAGTATTACGTTATAACGTATAACGTTATATAGTATTACGTTATAACGTATAACGTTATATAGTATTACGTTATAACGTATAACGTTATTTTGTATTACCATATAACGTATAACATTATATGGTATTACGTTATAACGTATAACGTTATATAGTATTACGTTATAACGTATAACGTTATATAGTATTACGTTATAACGTATAACGTTATATAGTATTACGTTATAACGTATAACGTTATATAGTATTACCATATAACGTATAACGTTATATAGTATTACGTTATAACGTATAACTTTATATAGTATTACGTTATAACGTATAACGTTATATAGTATTACCATATAACGTATAACGTTATATAGTATTACGTTATAACGTATAACGTTATATAGTATTACCATATAACGTATAACGTTATATAGTATTACGTTATAACGTATAACGTTATATAGTATTACGTTATAACGTATAACGTTATATAGTATTACGTTATAACGTATAACGTTATTTAGTATTACCATATAACGTATAACGTTATGTAGTATTACGTTATAACGTATAACGTTATATAGTATTACGTTATAACGTATAACGTTATATAGTATTACGTTATAACGTATAACGTTATATAGTATTACGTTATAACGTATAACGTTATTTAGTATTACCATATAACGTATAACGTTATATAGTATTACGTTATAACGTTATATAGTATTACGTTATAACGTATAACGTTATATAGTATTACGTTATAACGTATAACATTATATGGTATTACGTTATAACGTATAACGTTATA
The DNA here is from genome assembly GCF_040668555.2 of Bombus flavifrons. Classification (NCBI taxonomy): domain Eukaryota; kingdom Metazoa; phylum Arthropoda; class Insecta; order Hymenoptera; family Apidae; genus Bombus; species Bombus flavifrons. Next base: position 10,004 of record NW_027185151.1, read on the forward strand.
TAGTATTACGTTATAACGTATAACATTATATGGTATTACGTTATAACGTATAACGTTATATAGTATTACGTTATAACGTATAACGTTATATAGTATTACGTTATAACGTATAACGTTACATAGTATTACGCTATAACGGATAACGTTACATAGTATTACGTTATAACGGATAACGTTATATAGTATTACGTTATAACGTTATATAGCATTACGTTATAACGTTATATAGTATTACGTTATAACGTATAACGTTATATAGTATTACGCTATAACGTATAACATTATATGGTATTACGTTATAACGTATAACGTTATATAGTATTACGTTATAACGTATAACATTATATGGTATTACGTTATAACGTATAACGTTATATAGTATTACGTTATAACGTTATATAGCATTACGTTATAACGTTATATAGTATTACGTTATAACGTATAACGTTATATAGTATTACGTTATAACGTATAACATTATATGGTATTACGTTATAACGTATAACGTTATATAGTATTACGTTATAACGTATAACGTTATATAGTATTACGTTATAACGTATAACGTTATATACTATTACGTTATAACGTATAACGTTATATAGTATCACCATATAACGTATAACGTTATATAGTATTACGTTATAACGTATAACATTATATGGTATTACGTTATAACGTATAACGTTATATAGTATTACGTTATAACGTATAACATTATATGGTATTACGTTATAACGTATAACGTTATATAGTATTACGTTATAACGTATAACGTTATATAGTATTACGTTATAACGTATAACGTTACATAGTATTACGCTATAACGGATAACGTTACATAGTATTACGTTATAACGGATAACGTTATATAGTATTACGTTATAACGTTATATAGCATTACGTTATAACGTTATATAGTATTACGTTATAACGTATAACGTTATATAGTATTACGCTATAACGTATAACATTATATGGTATTACGTTATAACGTATAACGTTATATAGTATTACGTTATAACGTATAACATTATATGGTATTACGTTATAACGTATAACGTTATATAGTATTACGTTATAACGTTATATAGCATTACGTTATAACGTTATATAGTATTACGTTATAACGTATAACGTTATATAGTATTACGTTATAACGTATAACATTATATGGTATTACGTTATAACGTATAACGTTATATAGTATTACGTTATAACGTATAACATTATATAGTATTACGTTATAACGTATAACGTTATATAGTATTACGTTATAACGTATAACGTTATATAGTATTACGTTATAACGTATAACGTTATATAGTATTACCATATAACGTATAACGTTATATAGTATTACGTTATAACGTATAACTTTATATAGTATTACGTTATAACGTATAACGTTATATAGTATTACCATATAACGTATAACGTTATATAGTATTACGTTATAACGTATAACGTTATATAGTATTACGTTATAACGTATAACATTATATGGTATTACGTTATAACGTATAACGTTATATAGTATTACGTTATAACGTTATATAGCATTACGTTATAACGTTATATAGTATTACGTTATAACGTATAACGTTATATAGTATTACGCTATAACGTATAACATTATATGGTATTACGTTATAACGTATAACGTTATATAGTATTACGTTATAACGTATAACATTATATGGTATTACGTTATAACGTATAACGTTATATAGTATTACGTTATAACGTTATATAGCATTACGTTATAACGTTATATAGTATTACGTTATAACGTATAACGTTATATAGTATTACGTTATAACGTATAACGTTATGTAGTATTACGTTATAACGTATAACGTTATATAGTATTACGTTATAACGTATAACGTTATATAGTATTACGTTATAACGTATAACGTTATATAGTATTACGTTATAACGTATAACATTATATGGTATTACGTTATAACGTATAACGTTATATAGTATTACGTTATAACGTATAACATTATATGGTATTACGTTATAACGTATAACGTTATATAGTATTACGTTATAACGTATAACGTTATATAGTATTACGTTATAACGTATAACGTTACATAGTATTACGCTATAACGGATAACGTTACATAGTATTACGTTATAACGGATAACGTTATATAGTATTACGTTATAACGTTATATAGCATTACGTTATAACGTTATATAGTATTACGTTATAACGTATAACGTTATATAGTATTACGCTATAACGTATAACATTATATGGTATTACGTTATAACGTATAACGTTATATAGTATTACGTTATAACGTATAACATTATATGGTATTACGTTATAACGTATAACGTTATATAGTATTACGTTATAACGTTATATAGCATTACGTTATAACGTTATATAGTATTACGTTATAACGTATAACGTTATATAGTATTACGTTATAACGTATAACATTATATGGTATTACGTTATAACGTATAACGTTATATAGTATTACGTTATAACGTATAACATTATATAGTATTACGTTATAACGTATAACGTTATATAGTATTACGTTATAACGTATAACGTTATATAGTATTACGTTATAACGTATAACGTTATATAGTATTACCATATAACGTATAACGTTATATAGTATTACGTTATAACGTATAACTTTATATAGTATTACGTTATAACGTATAACGTTATATAGTATTACCATATAACGTATAACGTTATATAGTATTACGTTATAACGTATAACGTTATATAGTATTACGTTATAACGTATAACATTATATGGTATTACGTTATAACGTATAACGTTATATAGTATTACGTTATAACGTTATATAGCATTACGTTATAACGTTATATAGTATTACGTTATAACGTATAACGTTATATAGTATTACGCTATAACGTATAACATTATATGGTATTACGTTATAACGTATAACGTTATATAGTATTACGTTATAACGTATAACATTATATGGTATTACGTTATAACGTATAACGTTATATAGTATTACGTTATAACGTTATATAGCATTACGTTATAACGTTATATAGTATTACGTTATAACGTATAACGTTATATAGTATTACGTTATAACGTATAACGTTATGTAGTATTACGTTATAACGTATAACGTTATATAGTATTACGTTATAACGTATAACGTTATATAGTATTACGTTATAACGTATAACGTTATATAGTATTACGTTATAACGTATAACGTTATATAGTATTACGTTATAACGTATAACGTTATTTAGTATTACCATATAACGTATAACGTTATGTAGTATTACGTTATAACGTATAACGTTATATAGTATTACGTTATAACGTATAACGTTATATAGTATTACGTTATAACGTATAACGTTATATAGTATTACCATATCACGTATAACGTTATATAGTATTACGGTATAACGTACAACGTTATATACTATTATTTTATAACGTTATATAGTATCACCATGTAACGAATAACGTTATATAGTATTACGTTATAACGTATAACGTATAACGTTATATAGTCTTACGTTATAACGTATAACGTTATATAGTATTACGTTATAACGTATAACGTTATTTAGTATTACCATATAACGTATAACGTTATATAGTATTACGTTATAACGTATAGCGTTATATAGTATTACGTTATAACGTATAACGTTATATAGTATTACCACATAACGTATAACGTTATATAGTATTACGTTATAACGTATAACTTTATATAGTATTACGTTATAACGTATAACGTTATATAGTATTACCATATAACGTATAACGTTATATAGTATTACGTTATAACGTATAACGTTATATAGTATTACCATATAACGTATAACGTTATATAGTATTACGTTATAACGTATAACGTTATATAGTATTACGTTATAACGTATAACGTTATATAGTATTACGTTATAACGTATAACGTTATTTAGTATTACCATATAACGTATAACGTTATGTAGTATTACGTTATAACGTATAACGTTATATAGTATTACGTTATAACGTATAACGTTATATAGTATTACGTTATAACGTATAACGTTATATAGTATTACGTTATAACGTATAACGTTATTTAGTATTACCATATAACGTATAACGTTATGTAGTATTACGTTATAACGTATAACGTTATATAGTATTACGTTATAACGTATAACGTTATATAGTATTACGTTATAACGTATAACGTTATATAGTATTACCATATCACGTATAACGTTATATAGTATTACGGTATAACGTACAACGTTATATACTATTATTTTATAACGTTATATAGTATCACCATGTAACGAATAACGTTATATAGTATTACGTTATAACGTATAACGTATAACGTTATATAGTCTTACGTTATAACGTATAACGTTATATAGTATTACGTTATAACGTATAACGTTATTTAGTATTACCATATAACGTATAACGTTATATAGTATTACGTTATAACGTATAACGTTATATAGTATTACGTTATAACGTATAACGTTACATAGTATTACGCTATAACGGATAACGTTACATAGTATTACGTTATAACGGATAACGTTATATAGTATTACGTTATAACGTTATATAGCATTACGTTATAACGTTATATAGTATTACGTTATAACGTATAACGTTATATAGTATTACGTTATAACGTATAACATTATATGGTATTACGTTATAACGTATAACGTTATATAGTATTACGTTATAACGTATAACGTTATATGGTATTACGTTATAACGTATAACGTTATATAGTATTACGTTATAACGTATAACGTTATATAGTATTACCATATCACGTATAACGTTATATAGTATTACGGTATAACGTACAACGTTATATACTATTATTTTATAACGTTATATAGTATCACCATGTAACGAATAACGTTATATAGTATTACGTTAAAACGTATAACGTATAACGTTATATAGTCTTACGTTATAACGTATAACGTTATATAGTATTACCATATAACGTATAACGTTATATAGTATTACGTTATAACGTATAACTTTATATAGTATTACGTTATAACGTATAACGTTATATAGTATTACCATATAACGTATAACGTTATATAGTATTACGTTATAACGTATAACGTTATATAGTATTACCATATAACGTATAACGTTATATAGTATTACGTTATAACGTATAACGTTATATAGTATTACGTTATAACGTATAACGTTATATAGTATTACGTTATAACGTATAACGTTATTTAGTATTACCATATAACGTATAACGTTATGTAGTATTACGTTATAACGTATAACGTTATATAGTATTACGTTATAACGTATAACGTTATATAGTATTACGTTATAACGTATAACGTTATATAGTATTACGTTATAACGTATAACGTTATTTAGTATTACCATATAACGTATAACGTTATATAGTATTACGTTATAACGTTATATAGTATTACGTTATAACGTATAACGTTATATAGTATTACGTTATAACGTATAACATTATATGGTATTACGTTATAACGTATAACGTTATATAGTATTACGTTATAACGTATAACATTATATGGTATTACGTTATAACGTATAACGTTATATAGTATTACGTTATAACGTATAACGTTATATAGTATTACGTTATAACGTATAACGTTACATAGTATTACGCTATAACGGATAACGTTACATAGTATTACGTTATAACGGATAACGTTATATAGTATTACGTTATAACGTTATATAGCATTACGTTATAACGTTATATAGTATTACGTTATAACGTATAACGTTATATAGTATTACGCTATAACGTATAACATTATATGGTATTACGTTATAACGTATAACGTTATATAGTATTACGTTATAACGTATAACATTATATGGTATTACGTTATAACGTATAACGTTATATAGTATTACGTTATAACGTTATATAGCATTACGTTATAACGTTATATAGTATTACGTTATAACGTATAACGTTATATAGTATTACGTTATAACGTATAACATTATATGGTATTACGTTATAACGTATAACGTTATATAGTATTACGTTATAACGTATAACGTTATATAGTATTACGTTATAACGTATAACGTTATATACTATTACGTTATAACGTATAACGTTATATAGTATCACCATATAACGTATAACGTTATATAGTATTACGTTATAACGTATAACATTATATGGTATTACGTTATAACGTATAACGTTATATAGTATTACGTTATAACGTATAACATTATATGGTATTACGTTATAACGTATAACGTTATATAGTATTACGTTATAACGTATAACGTTATATAGTATTACGTTATAACGTATAACGTTACATAGTATTACGCTATAACGGATAACGTTACATAGTATTACGTTATAACGGATAACGTTATATAGTATTACGTTATAACGTTATATAGCATTACGTTATAACGTTATATAGTATTACGTTATAACGTATAACGTTATATAGTATTACGCTATAACGTATAACATTATATGGTATTACGTTATAACGTATAACGTTATATAGTATTACGTTATAACGTATAACATTATATGGTATTACGTTATAACGTATAACGTTATATAGTATTACGTTATAACGTTATATAGCATTACGTTATAACGTTATATAGTATTACGTTATAACGTATAACGTTATATAGTATTACGTTATAACGTATAACATTATATGGTATTACGTTATAACGTATAACGTTATATAGTATTACGTTATAACGTATAACATTATATAGTATTACGTTATAACGTATAACGTTATATAGTATTACGTTATAACGTATAACGTTATATAGTATTACGTTATAACGTATAACGTTATATAGTATTACCATATAACGTATAACGTTATATAGTATTACGTTATAACGTATAACTTTATATAGTATTACGTTATAACGTATAACGTTATATAGTATTACCATATAACGTATAACGTTATATAGTATTACGTTATAACGTATAACGTTATATAGTATTACGTTATAACGTATAACATTATATGGTATTACGTTATAACGTATAACGTTATATAGTATTACGTTATAACGTTATATAGCATTACGTTATAACGTTATATAGTATTACGTTATAACGTATAACGTTATATAGTATTACGCTATAACGTATAACATTATATGGTATTACGTTATAACGTATAACGTTATATAGTATTACGTTATAACGTATAACATTATATGGTATTACGTTATAACGTATAACGTTATATAGTATTACGTTATAACGTTATATAGCATTACGTTATAACGTTATATAGTATTACGTTATAACGTATAACGTTATATAGTATTACGTTATAACGTATAACGTTATGTAGTATTACGTTATAACGTATAACGTTATATAGTATTACGTTATAACGTATAACGTTATATAGTATTACGTTATAACGTATAACGTTATATAGTATTACGTTATAACGTATAACATTATATGGTATTACGTTATAACGTATAACGTTATATAGTATTACGTTATAACGTATAACATTATATGGTATTACGTTATAACGTATAACGTTATATAGTATTACGTTATAACGTATAACGTTATATAGTATTACGTTATAACGTATAACGTTACATAGTATTACGCTATAACGGATAACGTTACATAGTATTACGTTATAACGGATAACGTTATATAGTATTACGTTATAACGTTATATAGCATTACGTTATAACGTTATATAGTATTACGTTATAACGTATAACGTTATATAGTATTACGCTATAACGTATAACATTATATGGTATTACGTTATAACGTATAACGTTATATAGTATTACGTTATAACGTATAACATTATATGGTATTACGTTATAACGTATAACGTTATATAGTATTACGTTATAACGTTATATAGCATTACGTTATAACGTTATATAGTATTACGTTATAACGTATAACGTTATATAGTATTACGTTATAACGTATAACATTATATGGTATTACGTTATAACGTATAACGTTATATAGTATTACGTTATAACGTATAACATTATATAGTATTACGTTATAACGTATAACGTTATATAGTATTACGTTATAACGTATAACGTTATATAGTATTACGTTATAACGTATAACGTTATATAGTATTACCATATAACGTATAACGTTATATAGTATTACGTTATAACGTATAACTTTATATAGTATTACGTTATAACGTATAACGTTATATAGTATTACCATATAACGTATAACGTTATATAGTATTACGTTATAACGTATAACGTTATATAGTATTACGTTATAACGTATAACATTATATGGTATTACGTTATAACGTATAACGTTATATAGTATTACGTTATAACGTTATATAGCATTACGTTATAACGTTATATAGTATTACGTTATAACGTATAACGTTATATAGTATTACGCTATAACGTATAACATTATATGGTATTACGTTATAACGTATAACGTTATATAGTATTACGTTATAACGTATAACATTATATGGTATTACGTTATAACGTATAACGTTATATAGTATTACGTTATAACGTTATATAGCATTACGTTATAACGTTATATAGTATTACGTTATAACGTATAACGTTATATAGTATTACGTTATAACGTATAACGTTATGTAGTATTACGTTATAACGTATAACGTTATATAGTATTACGTTATAACGTATAACGTTATATAGTATTACGTTATAACGTATAACGTTATATAGTATTACGTTATAACGTATAACGTTATATAGTATTACGTTATAACGTATAACGTTATTTAGTATTACCATATAACGTATAACGTTATGTAGTATTACGTTATAACGTATAACGTTATATAGTATTACGTTATAACGTATAACGTTATATAGTATTACGTTATAACGTATAACGTTATATAGTATTACCATATCACGTATAACGTTATATAGTATTACGGTATAACGTACAACGTTATATACTATTATTTTATAACGTTATATAGTATCACCATGTAACGAATAACGTTATATAGTATTACGTTATAACGTATAACGTATAACGTTATATAGTCTTACGTTATAACGTATAACGTTATATAGTATTACGTTATAACGTATAACGTTATTTAGTATTACCATATAACGTATAACGTTATATAGTATTACGTTATAACGTATAGCGTTATATAGTATTACGTTATAACGTATAACGTTATATAGTATTACCACATAACGTATAACGTTATATAGTATTACGTTATAACGTATAACTTTATATAGTATTACGTTATAACGTATAACGTTATATAGTATTACCATATAACGTATAACGTTATATAGTATTACGTTATAACGTATAACGTTATATAGTATTACCATATAACGTATAACGTTATATAGTATTACGTTATAACGTATAACGTTATATAGTATTACGTTATAACGTATAACGTTATATAGTATTACGTTATAACGTATAACGTTATTTAGTATTACCATATAACGTATAACGTTATGTAGTATTACGTTATAACGTATAACGTTATATAGTATTACGTTATAACGTATAACGTTATATAGTATTACGTTATAACGTATAACGTTATATAGTATTACGTTATAACGTATAACGTTATTTAGTATTACCATATAACGTATAACGTTATGTAGTATTACGTTATAACGTATAACGTTATATAGTATTACGTTATAACGTATAACGTTATATAGTATTACGTTATAACGTATAACGTTATATAGTATTACCATATCACGTATAACGTTATATAGTATTACGGTATAACGTACAACGTTATATACTATTATTTTATAACGTTATATAGTATCACCATGTAACGAATAACGTTATATAGTATTACGTTATAACGTATAACGTATAACGTTATATAGTCTTACGTTATAACGTATAACGTTATATAGTATTACGTTATAACGTATAACGTTATTTAGTATTACCATATAACGTATAACGTTATATAGTATTACGTTATAACGTATAACGTTATATAGTATTACGTTATAACGTATAACGTTACATAGTATTACGCTATAACGGATAACGTTACATAGTATTACGTTATAACGGATAACGTTATATAGTATTACGTTATAACGTTATATAGCATTACGTTATAACGTTATATAGTATTACGTTATAACGTATAACGTTATATAGTATTACGTTATAACGTATAACATTATATGGTATTACGTTATAACGTATAACGTTATATAGTATTACGTTATAACGTATAACGTTATATGGTATTACGTTATAACGTATAACGTTATATAGTATTACGTTATAACGTATAACGTTATATAGTATTACCATATCACGTATAACGTTATATAGTATTACGGTATAACGTACAACGTTATATACTATTATTTTATAACGTTATATAGTATCACCATGTAACGAATAACGTTATATAGTATTACGTTAAAACGTATAACGTATAACGTTATATAGTCTTACGTTATAACGTATAACGTTATATAGTATTACGTTATAACGTATAACGTTATTTAGTATTACCATATAACGTACAACGTTATATAGTATTACGTTATAACGTTATATAGTATTACGTTATAACGTATAACGTTATATAGTATTACGTTATAACGTATAACATTATATGGTATTACGTTATAACGTATAACGTTATATAGTATTACGTTATAACGTATAACATTATATGGTATTACGTTATAACGTATAGCGTTATATAGTATTACGTTATAACGTATAACGTTATATAGTATTACGTTATAACGTATAACGTTACATAGTATTACGCTATAACGGATAACGTTACATAGTATTACGTTATAACGGATAACGTTATATAGTATTACGATATAACGTTATATAGCATTACGTTATAACGTTATATAGTATTACGTTATAACGTATAACGTTATATAGTATTACGTTATAACGTATAACATTATATGGTATTACGTTATAACGTATAACGTTATATAGTATTACGTTATAACGTATAACATTATATGGTATTACGTTATAACGTATAACGTTATATAGTATTACGTTATAACGTATAACGTTATATAGTATTACGTTATAACGTGTAACGTTATATAGTATTACCATATAACGTATAACGTTATATAGTATTACGTTATAACGTATAACGTTATATAGTATTACGTTATAACGTATAACGTTATATACTATTACGTTATAACGTATAACGTTATATAGTATCACCATATAACGTATAACGTTATATAGTATCACCATGTAACGTATAACGTTATATAGTATCACCATGTAACGTATAACGTTATTTAGTATTACGTTATAACGTATAACGTTATATAGTATGACGTTATAACGTATAACGTTATATAGTATTACCATATAACGTATAACGTTATATAGTATTACCATATAACGTATAACGTTATATAGTAATACCATATAACGTATAACGTTATATAGTATTACGTTATAACGTATAACGTTATATAGTATTACGTTATAACGTATAACGTTATATAGTATTACGTTATAACGTATAACGTTATTTAGTATTACCATATAACGTATAACATTATATGGTATTACGTTATAACGTATAACGTTATATAGTATTACGTTATAACGTATAACGTTATATAGTATTACGTTATAACGTATAACGTTATATAGTATTACCATATAACGTATAACGTTATATAGTATTACGTTATAACGTATAACTTTATATAGTATTACGTTATAACGTATAACGTTATATAGTATTACCATATAACGTATAACGTTATATAGTATTACGTTATAACGTATAACGTTATTTAGTATTACCATATAACGTATAACGTTATATAGTATTACGTTATAACGTATAACGTTATATAGTATTACGTTATAACGTATAACGTTATATAGTATTACGTTATAACGTATAACATTATATGGTATTACGTTATAACGTATAACGTTATATAGTATTACGTTATAACGTATAACATTATATGGTATTACGTTATAACGTATAACGTTATATAGTATTACGTTATAACGTATAACGTTATATAGTATTACGTTATAACGTATAACGTTACATAGTATTACGCTATAACGGATAACGTTACATAGTATTACGTTATAACGGATAACGTTATATAGTATTACGTTATAACGTTATATAGCATTACGTTATAACGTTATATAGTATTACGTTATAACGTATAACGTTATATAGTATTACGTTATAACGTATAACATTATATGGTATTACGTTATAACGTATAACGTTATATAGTATTACGTTATAACGTATAACATTATATGGTATTACGTTATAACGTATAACGTTATATAGTATTACGTTATAACGTATAACGTTATATAGTATTACCATATCACGTATAACGTTATATAGTATTACGGTATAACGTACAACGTTATATACTATTATTTTATAACGTTATATAGTATCACCATGTAACGAATAACGTTATATAGTATTACGTTATAACGTATAACGTATAACGTTATATAGTCTTACGTTATAACGTATAACGTTATATAGTATTACGTTATAACGTATAACGTTATTTAGTATTACCATATAACGTATAACGTTATATAGTATTACGTTATAATGTTATATAGTATTACGTTATAACGTATAACGTTATATAGTATTACGTTATAACGTATAACATTATATGGTATTACGTTATAACGTATAACGTTATATAGTATTACGTTATAACGTATAACATTATATGGTATTACGTTATAACGTATAACGTTATATAGTATTACGTTATAACGTATAACGTTATATAGTATTACGTTATAACGTATAACGTTACATAGTATTACGCTATAACGGATAACGTTACATAGTATTACGTTATAACGGATAACGTTATATAGTATTACGTTATAACGTTATATAGCATTACGTTATAACGTTATATAGTATTACGTTATAACGTATAACGTTATATAGTATTACGTTATAACGTATAACATTATATGGTATTACGTTATAACGTATAACGTTATATAGTATTACGTTATAACGTATAACATTATATGGTATTACGTTATAACCTATAACGTTATATAGTATTACGTTATAACGTATAACGTTATATAGTATTACGTTATAACGTATAACGTTATATAGTATTACCATATAACGTATAACGTTATATAGTATTACGTTATAACGTATAACGTTATATAGTATTACGTTATAACGTATAACGTTATATACTATTACGTTATAACGTATAACGTTATATAGTATCACCATATAACGTATAACGTTATATAGTATCACCATGTAACGTATAACGTTATATAGTATCACCATGTAACGTATAACGTTATTTAGTATTACGTTATAACGTATAACGTTATATAGTATGACGTTATAACGTATAACGTTATATAGTATTACCATATAACGTATAACGTTATATAGTATTACCATATAACGTATAACGTTATATAGTATTACCATATAACGTATAACGTTATATAGTATTACGTTATAACGTATAACGTTATATAGTATTACGTTATAACGTATAACGTTATATAGTATTACGTTATAACGTATAACGTTATTTAGTATTACCATATAACGTATAACATTATATGGTATTACGTTATAACGTATAACGTTATATAGTATTACGTTATAACGTATAACGTTATATAGTATTACGTTATAACGTATAACGTTATATAGTATTACGTTATAACGTATAACGTTATATAGCATTACCATATAACGTATAACGTTATATAGTATTACGTTATAACGTATAACTTTATATAGTATTACGTTATAACGTATAACGTTATATAGTATTACCATATAACGTATAACGTTATATAGTATTACGTTATAACGTATAACGTTATATAGTATTACCATATAACGTATAACGTTATATAGTATTACGTTATAACGTATAACGTTATATAGTATTACGTTATAACGTATAACGTTATATAGTATTACCATATAACGTATAACGTTATATAGTATTACCATATAACGTATAACGTTATATAGTATTACGTTATAACGTATAACGTTATATAGCATTACCATATAACGTATAACGTTATATAGTATTACGTTATAACGTATAACTTTATATAGTATTACGTTATAACGTATAACGTTATATAGTATTACCATATAACGTATAACGTTATATAGTATTACGTTATAACGTATAACGTTATATAGTATTACCATATAACGTATAACGTTATATAGTATTACGTTATAACGTATAACGTTATATAGTATTACCATATAACGTATAACGTTATATAGTATTACGTTATAACGTATAACGTTATATAGTATTACGTTATAACGTATAACGTTATATAGTATTACGTTATAACGTATAACGTTATTTAGTATTACCATATAACGTATAACGTTATGTAGTATTACGTTATAACGTATAACGTTATATAGTATTACGTTATAACGTATAACGTTATATAGTATTACGTTATAACGTATAACGTTATATAGTATTACGTTATAACGTATAACGTTATATAGTATTACGTTATAACGTATAACGTTATTTAGTATTACCATATAACGTATAACGTTATGTAGTATTACGTTATAACGTATAACGTTATATAGTATTACGTTATAACGTATAACGTTATATAGTATTACGTTATAACGTATAACGTTATATAGTATTACCATATCACGTATAACGTTATATAGTATTACGGTATAACGTACAACGTTATATACTATTATTTTATAACGTTATATAGTATCACCATGTAACGAATAACGTTATATAGTATTACGTTATAACGTATAACGTATAACGTTATATAGTCTTACGTTATAACGTATAACGTTATATAGTATTACGTTATAACGTATAACGTTATTTAGTATTACCATATAACGTATAACGTTATATAGTATTACGTTATAACGTTATATAGTATTACGTTATAACGTATAACGTTATATAGTATTACGTTATAACGTATAACATTATATGGTATTACGTTATAACGTATAACGTTATATAGTATTACGTTATAACGTATAACATTATATGGTATTACGTTATAACGTATAACGTTATATAGTATTACGTTATAACGTATAACGTTATATAGTATTACGTTATAACGTATAACGTTACATAGTATTACGCTATAACGGATAACGTTACATAGTATTACGTTATAACGGATAACGTTATATAGTATTACGTTATAACGTTATATAGCATTACGTTATAACGTTATATAGTATTACGTTATAACGTATAACGTTATATAGTATTACGTTATAACGTATAACATTATATGGTATTACGTTATAACGTATAACGTTATATAGTATTACGTTATAACGTATAACATTATATGGTATTACGTTATAACGTATAACGTTATATAGTATTACGTTATAACGTATAACGTTATATAGTATTACGTATAACGTATAACGTTTTATATAGTATTACCATATAACGTATAACGTTATATAGTATTACGTTATAACGTATAACGTCATATAGTATTACGTTATAACGTATAACGTTATGTAGTATGACGTTATAACGTATAACGTTATATAGTATTACCATATAACGTATAACGTTATATAGTATTACCATATAACGTATAACGTTATATAGTATTACCATATAACGTATAACGTTATATAGTATTACGTTATAACGTATAACGTTATATAGTATTACGTTATAACGTATAACGTTATATAGTATTACGTTATAACGTATAACGTTATATAGTATTACGTTATAACGTATAACGTTATTTAGTATTACCATATAACGTATAACATTATATGGTATTACGTTATAACGTATAACGTTATATAGTATTACGTTATAACGTATAACGTTATATAGTATTACGTTATAACGTATAACGTTATATAGTATTACGTTATAACGTATAACGTTATATAGTATTACCATATAACGTATAACGTTATATAGTATTACGTTATAACGTATAACTTTATATAGTATTACGTTATAACGTATAACGTTATATAGTATTACCATATAACGTATAACGTTATATAGTATTACGTTATAACGTATAACGTTATATAGTATTACCATATAACGTATAACGTTATATAGTATTACGTTATAACGTATAACGTTATATAGTATTACGTTATAACGTATAACGTTATATAGTATTACGTTATAACGTATAACGTTATTTAGTATTACCATATAACGTATAACGTTATGTAGTATTACGTTATAACGTATAACGTTATATAGTATTACGTTATAACGTATAACGTTATATAGTATTACGTTATAACGTATAACGTTATATAGTATTACGTTATAACGTATAACGTTATATAGTATTACGTTATAACGTATAACGTTATATAGTATTACGTTATAACGTATAACGTTATTTAGTATTACCATATAACGTATAACGTTATGTAGTATTACGTTATAACGTATAACGTTATATAGTATTACGTTATAACGTATAACGTTATATAGTATTACGTTATAACGTATAACGTTATATAGTATTACCATATCACGTATAACGTTATATAGTATTACGGTATAACGTACAACGTTATATACTATTATTTTATAACGTTATATAGTATCACCATGTAACGAATAACGTTATATAGTATTACGTTATAACGTATAACGTATAACGTTATATAGTCTTACGTTATAACGTATAACGTTATATAGTATTACGTTATAACGTATAACGT
>NW_027185152.1:0-26759 GCF_040668555.2 Bombus flavifrons
TAACGTAATACTATATAACGTTATAACGTAATACTATATAACGTTATACGTTATAACGTAATACTATATAACGTTATACGTTATAACGAAATACTATATAACGTTATACGTTATAACGTAATACTATATAACGTTATACGTCATAACGTAACACTATATAACGTTATACGTTATAACGTAGTACTATATAACGTTATACGTTATAACGTAATACTATATAACGTTATACGTTATAACGTAATACCATATAACGTTATACGATATAACGTAATACGATATAACGTTATACGTTATAACGTAATACCATATAACGTTATACGTTATAACGTAATACCATATAACGTTATACGTTATAACGTAATACTATATAACGTTATACGTTATAACGTAATACTATATAACGTTATACGTTACATGGTGATACTATATAACGTTATACGTTATAACGTAATACTATATAACGTTATACGTTATATGGTGATACTATATAACGTTATACGTTATAACGTAATACTATATAACGTTATACGTCATAACGTAACACTATATAACGTTATACGTTATAACGTAATACTATATAACGTTATACGTTATAACGTAGTACTATATAACGTTATACGTTATAACGTAATACTATATAACGTTATACGTCATAACTTAACACTATATAACGTTATACGTTATAACGTAATACTATATAACGTTATACGTTATAACGTAATACTATATAACGTTATTCGTTATAACGTAATACTATATAACGTTATACGTTATAACGTAATACTATATAACGTTATACGTTATAACGTAATACTATATAACGTTATACGTTACATGGTGATACTATATAACGTTATACGTTACATGGTGATACTATATAACGTTATACGTTATAACGTAATACTATATAACGTTATACGTCATAACGTAACACTATATAACGTTATACGTTATAACGTAATACTATATAACGTTATACGTTATAACGTAATACTATATAACGTTATACGTTATAACGTAATACTATATAACGTTATACGTTATAACGTAATACTATATAACGTTATACGTTATAACGTAATACTATATAACGTTATACGTTATAACGTAATACTATATAACGTTATACGTTATAACGTAATACTATATAACGTTATACGTTATAACGTAATACTATATAACGTTATACGTTATACGTTATAACGTAATACTATATAACGTTATACGTTATAACATAATACTATATAACGTTATACGTTACATGGTGATACTATATAACGTTATACGTTATAACGTAATACTATATAACGTTATACGTCATAACGTAACACTATATAACGTTATACGTTATAACGTAATACTATATAACGTTATACGTTATAACGTAATACTATATAACGTTATACGTTATATCGTAATACTATATAACGTTATACGTTATAACGTAATACTATGTAACGTTATACGTTATAACGGAATACTATATAACGTTATACGTTATAACGTAATACTATATAACGTTATACGTTATAACGAAATACTATATAACGTTATACGTTATAACGTATTACTATATAACGTTATACGTTACATGGTGATACTATATAACGTTATAACGTAATACTATATAACGTTATACGTTGTAACGTAATACTATATAAAGTTATACGTTATAACGTAATACTATATAACGTTATACGTTACATGGTGATACTATATAACGTTATACGTTATAACGTAATACTATATAACGTTATACGTCATAACGTAACACTATATAACGTTATACGTTATAACGTAATACTATATAACGTTATACGTTATAACGTAATACTATATAACGTTATACGTTATACCGTAATACTATATAACGTTATACGTTATAACGTATTACTATATAACGTTATACGTTATAACGTAATACTATATAACGTTATAACGTAATACTATATAACGTTATAACGTAATACGTTATAACGTAATACTATATAACGTTATACGTTATAACATAATACTATATAACGTTATACGTTACATGGTGATACTATATAACGTTATAACGTAATACTATATAACGTTATACGTTATAACGTAATACTATATAACGTTATACGTTATAACGTAATACTATATAACGTTATACGTTATACGTTATAACGTAATACTATATAACGTTATACGTTATAACATAATACTATATAACGTTATACGTTACATGGTGATACAATATAACGTTATAACGTAATAGTATATAACGTTATACGTTATACCGTTATACTATATAACGCTATACGTTATAACGTAATACTATATAACGTTATACGTTATACGTTATAACGTAATACTATATAACGTTATACGTTATAACATAATACTATATAACGTTATACGTTACATGGTGATACTATATAACGTTATAACGTAATACTATATAACGTTATACGTTATAACGTAATACTATATAACGTTATACGTTATACGTTATAACGTAATACTATATAACGTTATACGTTATAACGTAATACTATATAACGTTATACGTTATAACGTAATACTATATAACGTTATACGTTATAACGTAATACTATATAACGTTATACGTTATACGTTATAACGTAATACTATATAACGTTATACGTTATAACATAATACTATATAACGTTATACGTTACATGGTGATACTATATAACGTTATAACGTAATACTGTATAACGTTATATAGTATTACGTTATAACGTATAACGTATAACGTTATATAGTATTACGTTATAACGTATAACGTTATATAGTATTACGTTATAACGTATAACGTTATATAGTATTACGTTATAACGTTATATAGTATCACCATGTAACGTATAACGTTATATAGTATTATGTTATAACGTATAACGTTATATAGTATTACGTTATAACGTATAACGTATAACGTTATATAGTATTACGTTATAACGTAATACTATATAACGTTATACGTTATAACATAATACTATATAACGTTATACGTTACATGGTGATACTATATAACGTTATAACGTAATACTATATAACGTTATACGTTATAACGTAATACTATATAACGTTATACGTTATAACGTAATACTATATAACGTTATACGTTATACGTTATAACGTATAACGTTATATAGTATTACGTTATAACGTATAACGTATAACGTTATATAGTATTACGTTATAACGTATAACGTTATATAGTATTACGTTATAACGTATAACGTTATATAGTATTACGTTATAACGTTATATAGTATCACCATGTAACGTATAACGTTATATAGTATTATGTTATAACGTATAACGTTATATAGTATTACGTTATAACGTAATACTATATAACGTTATACGTTATACGTTATAACGTAATACTATATAACGTTATACGTTATAACATAATACTATATAACGTTATACGTTACATGGTGATACTATATAACGTTATAACGTAATACTATATAACGTTATACGTTATAACGTAATACTATATAACGTTATACGTTATAACGTAATACTATATAACGTTATACGTTATACGTTATAACGTAATACTATATAACGTTATACGTTATAACATAATACTATATAACGTTATACGTTACATGGTGATACAATATAACGTTATAACGTAATAGTATATAACGTTATACGTTATACCGTTATACTATATAACGCTATACGTAATATGGTAATACTATATAACGTTAAACGTTATAACGTAATATTATATAACGTTATACGTTATAACGTAATACTATATAACGTTATACGTTATAACGTAGTACTATATAACGTTATACGTTATAACGTAATACTATATAACGTTGTACGTTATACGTTATAACGTAATACTATATAACGTTATACGTTATAACGTGATACTATATAACGTTATACGTTACATGGTCATACTATATAACGTTATAACGTAATACTACATAACGTTATACGTTATATGGTAATACTAAATAACGTTATACGTTATAACGTAACACTATATAACGTCATACGTTATAACGTAATACTATATAACGTTATACGTTATAACGTAATACTATATAACGTTATACGTTATATGGTGATTCTATATAACGTTATAACGTAATACTATATAACGTTATACGTTGTAACGTAATACTATATAAAGTTATACGTTATAACGTAATACTATATAACGTTATACGTTACATGGTGATACTATATAACGTTATACGTTATAACGTAATACTATATAACGTTATACGTCATAACGTAACACTATATAACGTTATACGTTATAACGTAATACTATATAACGTTATACGTTATAACGTAATACTATATAACGTTATACGTTATAACGTAATACTATGTAACGTTATACGTTATAACGTAATACTATGTAACGTTATACGTTATAACGTAATACTATATAACGTTATACGTTATAACGTAATACCATATAAGGTTATACGTTATAACGTAATACTATATAACGTTATACGTTATAACGTAATACCATATAATGTTATACGTTATAACGTAATATTATATAACGTTACACGTTATAACGTAATACTATATAACGTTATAACGTAATACTATATAACGTTATACGTTATAACGTAATACTATATAACGTTATACGTTATAACGTAATACTATATAACGTTATACGTTATAACGTAATACTATATAACGTTATACGTTATAACGTAATACTATATAACGTTATACGTTATACGTTATAACGTAATACTATATAACGTTATACGTTATAACATAATACTATATAACGTTATACGTTACATGGTGATACTATATAACGTTATAACGTAATAGTATATAACGTTATACGTTATACCGTTATACTATATAACGCTATACGTGATATGGTAATACTATATAACGTTAAACGTTATAACGTAATACTATATAACGTTATACGTTATAACGTAATACTATATAACGTTATACGTTATAACGTAGTACTATATAACGTTATACGTTATAACGTAATACTATATAACGTTGTACGTTATACGTTATAACGTAATACTATATAACGTTATACGTTATAACGTAATACTATATAACGTTATACGTTACATGGTGATACTATATAACGTTATAACGTAATACTACATAACGTTATACGTTATATGGTAATACCAAATAACGTTATACGTTATATGGTAATACTAAATAACGTTATACGTTATAACGTAATACTATATAACGTTATACGTTATAACGTAATACTATATAACGTTATACGTTATAACGTAATACTGTATAACGTTATACGTTATATGGTGATACTATACAACGTTATAACGTAATAGTATATAACGTTATACGTTATAACGTAATACTACATAACGTTATATGTTATAACGTAATAGCATATAACGTTATACGTTATAACGTAATACTATATAACGTTATACGTTATATGGTAATACTGTATAACGTTATACGTTATAACGTAATACTATATAACGTTATATGTTATAACGTAATACTATATAACGTTATACGATATAACGTAATACTATATAACGTTATACGTTATATGGTGATACTATATAACGTTATAACGTAATACTATATAACGTTATACGTTATAACGTAATACTATATAACGTTATACGTTACATGGTGATACTATATAACGTTATAACGTAATAGTATATAACGTTATACGTTATACCGTAATGCTATATAACGTTATACGTTATAACGTAATACTATATAACGTTATACGTTATAACGTAATACTGTATAACGTTATACGGTATATGGTGATACTATATAACGTTATAACGTAATAGTATATAACGTTATACGTTATATGGTAATACTATATAACGTTATACGTTATAACGTAATACTACATAACGTTATACGTTATAACGTAATACTATATAACGTTATACGTTATAACGTAATACTATATAACGTTATACGTTATAACGTAATACTATATAACGTTATACGTTATATGGTGATACTATATAACGTTATAACGTAATACTATATAACGTTATACGTTGTAACGTAATACGATATAAAGTTATACGTTATAACGTAATACTATATAACGTTATACGTTACATGGTGATACTATATAACGTTATACGTTATAACGTAATACTATATAACGTTATACGTCATAACGTAACACTATATAACGTTATACGTTATAACGTAATACTATATAACGTTATACGTTATAACGTAATACTATATAACGTTATACGTTATATCGTAATACTATATAACGTTATACGTTATAACGTAATACTATGTAACGTTATACGTTATAACGTAATACTATATAACGTTATACGTTATAACGTAATACTATAAAACGTTATACGTTATAACGTAATACTATAGAACGTTATACGTTATAACGTATTACTATATAACGTTATACGTTACATGGTGATACTATATAACGTTATAACGTAATAGTATATAACGTTATACGTTATACTGTAATACTATATAACGTTATACGTTATAACGTATTACTATATAACGTTATCCGTTATAACGTAATACTATGTAACGTTATCCGTTATAACGTAATACTATGTAACGTTATACGTTATAACGTAATACTATATAACGTTATACGTTATAACGTAATACTATATAACGTTATACGTTATAACGTAATACTATATAACGTTATACGTTATAACGTAATACTATATAAAGTTATACGTTATAACGTAATACTATATAACGTTATACGTTATAACGTAATACTATATAACGTTATACGTTATAACGTAATACTATATAACGTTATCCGTTATAACGTAATACTATGTAACGTTATCCGTTATAACGTAATACTATATAACGTTATACGTTATATGGTAATACTATATAACGTTATACGTTATAACGTAATACTACATAACGTTATACGTTATAACGTAATACTATATAACGTTATACGTTATAACGTAATACTATATAACGTTATACGTTATAACGTAATACTATATAACGTTATACGTTATATGGTAATACTATATAACGTTATAACGTAATACTATATAACGTTATACGTTATAACGTAATACTATATAACGTTATATGTTATAACGTAATAGCATATAACGTTATACGTTATAACGTAATACTATATAACGTTATACGTTATATGGTAATACTATATAACGTTATACGTTATAACGTAATACTATATAAAGTTATACGTTATAACGTAATACTATATAACGTTATACGTTGTAACGTAATACTGTATAACGTTATACGTTATGTGGTGATACTATATAACGTTATAACGCAATAGTATATAACGTTATACGTTATATGGTAATACTATATAACGTTATACGTTATAACGTAATACTACATAACGTTATACGTTATAACGTAATACTATATAACGTTATACGTTATAACGTAATACTACATAACGTTATACGTTATAACGTAATACTATATAACGTTATACGTTATAACGTAATACTACATAACGTTATACGTTATAACGTAATACTATATAACGTTATACGTTATAACGTAATACTATATAACGTTATACGTTACATGGTGATACTATATAACGTTATACGTTACATGGTGATACTATATAACGTTATAACGTAATACTATATAACGTTATACGTTATAACGTAGTACTATATAACGTTATACGTTATAACGTAATACTATATAACGTTGTACGTTATACGTTATAACGTAATACTATATAACGTTATACGTTATAACGTAATACTATATAACGTTATACGTTATAACGTAATACTATATAACGTTATACGTTACATGGTGATACTATATAACGTTATAACGTAATACTACATAACGTTATACGTTATATGGTAATACCAAATAACGTTATACGTTATATGGTGATACTATACAACGTTATAACGTAATAGTATATAACGTTATACCTTATAACGTAATACTACATAACGTTATATGTTATAACGTAATAGCATATAACGTTATACGTTATAACGTAATACTATATAACGTTATACGTTATATGGTAATACTGTATAACGTTATACGTTATAACGTAATACTATATAACGTTATATGTTATAACGTAATACTATATAACGTTATACGATATAACGTAATACTATATAACGTTATACGTTATATGGTGATACTATATAACGTTATAACGTAATACTATATAACGTTATACGTTATAACGTAATACTATATAACGTTATACGTTACATGGTGATACTATATAACGTTATAACGTAATAGTATATAACGTTATACGTTATACCGTAATACTATATAACGTTATACGTTATAACGTAATACTACATAACGTTATACGTTATAACGTAATACTATATAACGTTATACGTTATAACGTAATACTATATAACGTTATACGTTATAACGTAATACTATATAACGTTATACGTTATATGGTGATACTATATAACGTTATAACGTAATACTATATAACGTTATACGTTGTAACGTAATACGATATAAAGTTATACGTTATAACGTAATACTATGTAACGTTATACGTTATAACGTAATACTACATAACGTTATACGTTATAACGTAATACTATATAACGTTATACGTTATAACGTAATACTACATAACGTTATACGTTATAACGTAATACTATATAACGTTATACGTTATAACGTAATACTATATAACGTTATACGTTACATGGTGATACTATATAACGTTATACGTTACATGGTGATACTATATAACGTTATAACGTAATACTATATAACGTTATACGTTATAACGTAATACTATATAACGTTATACGTTATAACGTAATACTGTATAACGTTATACGGTATATGGTGATACTATATAACGTTATAACGTAATAGTATATAACGTTATACGTTATATGGTAATACTATATAACGTTATACGTTATAACGTAATACTACATAACGTTATACGTTATAACGTAATACTATATAACGTTATACGTTATAACGTAATACTATATAACGTTATACGTTATAACGTAATACTATATAACGTTATACGTTATATGGTGATACTATATAACGTTATAACGTAATACTATATAACGTTATACGTTGTAACGTAATACGATATAAAGTTATACGTTATAACGTAATACTATATAACGTTATACGTTACATGGTGATACTATATAACGTTATACGTTATAACGTAATACTATATAACGTTAT
Source organism: Bombus flavifrons (assembly GCF_040668555.2). Lineage (NCBI taxonomy): Eukaryota > Metazoa > Arthropoda > Insecta > Hymenoptera > Apidae > Bombus > Bombus flavifrons. The sequence continues at coordinate 9,238 of NW_027185152.1, forward strand.
ACGTCATAACGTAACACTATATAACGTTATACGTTATAACGTAATACTATATAACGTTATACGTTATAACGTAATACTATATAACGTTATACGTTATATCGTAATACTATATAACGTTATACGTTATAACGTAATACTATGTAACGTTATACGTTATAACGTAATACTACATAACGTTATACGTTATAACGTAATACTATATAACGTTATACGTTATAACGTAATACTACATAACGTTATACGTTATAACGTAATACTATATAACGTTATACGTTATAACGTAATACTATATAACGTTATACGTTACATGGTGATACTATATAACGTTATACGTTACATGGTGATACTATATAACGTTATAACGTAATACTATATAACGTTATACGTTATAACGTAATACTATATAACGTTATACGTTATAACGTAATACTATATAACGTTATCCGTTATAACGTAATACTATGTAACGTTATCCGTTATAACGTAATACTATATAACGTTATACGTTATAACGTAATACTATAAAACGTTATACGTTATAACGTAATACTATAGAACGTTATACGTTATAACGTATTACTATATAACGTTATACGTTACATGGTGATACTATATAACGTTATAACGTAATAGTATATAACGTTATACGTTATACTGTAATACTATATAACGTTATACGTTATAACGTATTACTATATAACGTTATCCGTTATAACGTAATACTATGTAACGTTATCCGTTATAACGTAATACTATGTAACGTTATACGTTATAACGTAATACTATATAACGTTATACGTTATAACGTAATACTATATAACGTTATACGTTATAACGTAATACTATATAACGTTATACGTTATAACGTAATACTATATAAAGTTATACGTTATAACGTAATACTATATAACGTTATACGTTATAACGTAATACTATATAACGTTATACGTTATAACGTAATACTATATAACGTTATCCGTTATAACGTAATACTATGTAACGTTATCCGTTATAACGTAATACTATATAACGTTATACGTTATATGGTAATACTATATAACGTTATACGTTATAACGTAATACTACATAACGTTATACGTTATAACGTAATACTATATAACGTTATACGTTATAACGTAATACTATATAACGTTATACGTTATAACGTAATACTATATAACGTTATACGTTATATGGTAATACTATATAACGTTATAACGTAATACTATATAACGTTATACGTTATAACGTAATACTATATAACGTTATATGTTATAACGTAATAGCATATAACGTTATACGTTATAACGTAATACTATATAACGTTATACGTTATATGGTAATACTATATAACGTTATACGTTATAACGTAATACTATATAAAGTTATACGTTATAACGTAATACTATATAACGTTATACGTTGTAACGTAATACTGTATAACGTTATACGTTATGTGGTGATACTATATAACGTTATAACGCAATAGTATATAACGTTATACGTTATATGGTAATACTATATAACGTTATACGTTATAACGTAATACTACATAACGTTATACGTTATAACGTAATACTATATAACGTTATACGTTATAACGTAATACTACATAACGTTATACGTTATAACGTAATACTATATAACGTTATACGTTATAACGTAATACTACATAACGTTATACGTTATAACGTAATACTATATAACGTTATACGTTATAACGTAATACTATATAACGTTATACGTTACATGGTGATACTATATAACGTTATACGTTACATGGTGATACTATATAACGTTATAACGTAATACTATATAACGTTATACGTTATAACGTAGTACTATATAACGTTATACGTTATAACGTAATACTATATAACGTTGTACGTTATACGTTATAACGTAATACTATATAACGTTATACGTTATAACGTAATACTATATAACGTTATACGTTACATGGTGATACTATATAACGTTATAACGTAATACTACATAACGTTATACGTTATATGGTAATACCAAATAACGTTATACGTTATATGGTGATACTATACAACGTTATAACGTAATAGTATATAACGTTATACCTTATAACGTAATACTACATAACGTTATATGTTATAACGTAATAGCATATAACGTTATACGTTATAACGTAATACTATATAACGTTATACGTTATATGGTAATACTGTATAACGTTATACGTTATAACGTAATACTATATAACGTTATATGTTATAACGTAATACTATATAACGTTATACGATATAACGTAATACTATATAACGTTATACGTTATATGGTGATACTATATAACGTTATAACGTAATACTATATAACGTTATACGTTATAACGTAATACTATATAACGTTATACGTTACATGGTGATACTATATAACGTTATAACGTAATAGTATATAACGTTATACGTTATACCGTAATACTATATAACGTTATACGTTATAACGTAATACTACATAACGTTATACGTTATAACGTAATACTATATAACGTTATACGTTATAACGTAATACTATATAACGTTATACGTTATAACGTAATACTATATAACGTTATACGTTATATGGTGATACTATATAACGTTATAACGTAATACTATATAACGTTATACGTTGTAACGTAATACGATATAAAGTTATACGTTATAACGTAATACTATGTAACGTTATACGTTATAACGTAATACTACATAACGTTATACGTTATAACGTAATACTATATAACGTTATACGTTATAACGTAATACTACATAACGTTATACGTTATAACGTAATACTATATAACGTTATACGTTATAACGTAATACTATATAACGTTATACGTTACATGGTGATACTATATAACGTTATACGTTACATGGTGATACTATATAACGTTATAACGTAATACTATATAACGTTATACGTTATAACGTAATACTATATAACGTTATACGTTATAACGTAATACTGTATAACGTTATACGGTATATGGTGATACTATATAACGTTATAACGTAATAGTATATAACGTTATACGTTATATGGTAATACTATATAACGTTATACGTTATAACGTAATACTACATAACGTTATACGTTATAACGTAATACTATATAACGTTATACGTTATAACGTAATACTATATAACGTTATACGTTATAACGTAATACTATATAACGTTATACGTTATATGGTGATACTATATAACGTTATAACGTAATACTATATAACGTTATACGTTGTAACGTAATACGATATAAAGTTATACGTTATAACGTAATACTATATAACGTTATACGTTACATGGTGATACTATATAACGTTATACGTTATAACGTAATACTATATAACGTTATACGTCATAACGTAACACTATATAACGTTATACGTTATAACGTAATACTATATAACGTTATACGTTATAACGTAATACTATATAACGTTATACGTTATATCGTAATACTATATAACGTTATACGTTATAACGTAATACTATGTAACGTTATACGTTATAACGTAATACTACATAACGTTATACGTTATAACGTAATACTATATAACGTTATACGTTATAACGTAATACTACATAACGTTATACGTTATAACGTAATACTATATAACGTTATACGTTATAACGTAATACTATATAACGTTATACGTTACATGGTGATACTATATAACGTTATACGTTACATGGTGATACTATATAACGTTATAACGTAATACTATATAACGTTATACGTTATAACGTAATACTATATAACGTTATACGTTATAACGTAATACTGTATAACGTTATACGGTATATGGTGATACTATATAACGTTATAACGTAATAGTATATAACGTTATACGTTATATGGTAATACTATATAACGTTATACGTTATAACGTAATACTACATAATGTTATACGTTATAACGTAATACTATATAACGTTATACGTTATAACGTAATACTATATAACGTTATACGTTATAACGTAATACTATATAACGTTATACGTTATAACGTAATACTATATAACGTTATACGTTATAACGTAATACTACATAACGTTATACGTTATAACGTAATACTATATAACGTTATACGTTATAACGTAATACTATATAACGTTATACGTTACATGGTGATACTATATAACGTTATACGTTACATGGTGATACTATATAACGTTATAACGTAATACTATATAACGTTATACGTTATAACGTAATACTATATAACGTTATACGTTATAACGTAATACTGTATAACGTTATACGGTATATGGTGATACTATATAACGTTATAACGTAATAGTATATAACGTTATACGTTATATGGTAATACTATATAACGTTATACGTTATAACGTAATACTACATAACGTTATACGTTATAACGTAATACTATATAACGTTATACGTTATAACGTAATACTATATAACGTTATACGTTATAACGTAATACTATATAACGTTATACGTTATATGGTGATACTATATAACGTTATAACGTAATACTATATAACGTTATACGTTGTAACGTAATACGATATAAAGTTATACGTTATAACGTAATACTATATAACGTTATACGTTACATGGTGATACTATATAACGTTATACGTTATAACGTAATACTATATAACGTTATACGTCATAACGTAACACTATATAACGTTATACGTTATAACGTAATACTATATAACGTTATACGTTATAACGTAATACTATATAACGTTATACGTTATATCGTAATACTATATAACGTTATACGTTATAACGTAATACTATGTAACGTTATACGTTATAACGTAATACTACATAACGTTATACGTTATAACGTAATACTATATAACGTTATACGTTATAACGTAATACTACATAACGTTATACGTTATAACGTAATACTATATAACGTTATACGTTATAACGTAATACTATATAACGTTATACGTTACATGGTGATACTATATAACGTTATACGTTACATGGTGATACTATATAACGTTATAACGTAATACTATATAACGTTATACGTTATAACGTAATACTATATAACGTTATACGTTATAACGTAATACTGTATAACGTTATACGGTATATGGTGATACTATATAACGTTATAACGTAATAGTATATAACGTTATACGTTATATGGTAATACTATATAACGTTATACGTTATAACGTAATACTACATAATGTTATACGTTATAACGTAATACTATATAACGTTATACGTTATAACGTAATACTATATAACGTTATACGTTATAACGTAATACTATATAACGTTATACGTTATATGGTGATACTATATAACGTTATAACGTAATACTATATAACGTTATACGTTGTAACGTAATACGATATAAAGTTATACGTTATAACGTAATACTATATAACGTTATACGTCATAACGTAACACTATATAACGTTATACGTTATAACGTAATACTATATAACGTTATACGTTATAACGTAATACTATATAACGTTATATGTTATAACGTAATAGCATATAACGTTATACGTTATAACGTAATACTATATAACGTTATACGTTATATGGTAATACTATATAACGTTATACGTTATAACGTAATACTATATAAAGTTATACGTTATAACGTAATACTATATAACGTTATACGTTATAACGTAATACTGTATAACGTTATACGTTATGTGGTGATACTATATAACGTTATAACGCAATAGTATATAACGTTATACGTTATATGGTAATACTATATAACGTTATACGTTATAACGTAATACTACATAACGTTATACGTTATAACGTAATACTATATAACGTTATACGTTATAACGTAATACTACATAACGTTATACGTTATAACGTAATACTATATAACGTTATACGTTATAACGTAATACTATATAACGTTATACGTTATAACGTAATACTACATAACGTTATACGTTATAACGTAATACTATATAACGTTATACGTTATAACGTAATACTATATAACGTTATACGTTATAACGTAATACTATATAACGTTATACGTTACATGGTGATACTATATAACGTTATACGTTACATAGTGATACTATATAACGTTATACGTTATAACGTAATACTATATAACGTTATACGTTATATGGTAATACTGTATAACGTTATACGTTATAACGTAATACTATATAACGTTATATGTTATAACGTAATACTATATAACGTTATACGATATAACGTAATACTATATAACGTTATACGTTATATGGTGATACTATATAACGTTATAACGTAATACTATATAACGTTATACGTTATAACGTAATACTATATAACGTTATACGTTACATGGTGATACTATATAACGTTATAACGTAATAGTATATAACGTTATACGTTATACCGTAATACTATATAACGTTATACGTTATAACGTAATACTACATAACGTTATACGTTATAACGTAATACTATATAACGTTATACGTTATAACGTAATACTATATAACGTTATACGTTATAACGTAATACTATATAACGTTATACGTTATATGGTGATACTATATAACGTTATAACGTAATACTATATAACGTTATACGTTGTAACGTAATACGATATAAAGTTATACGATATAACGTAATACTATGTAACGTTATACGTTATAACGTAATACTACATAACGTTATACGTTATAACGTAATACTATATAACGTTATACGTTATAACGTAATACTACATAACGTTATACGTTATAACGTAATACTATATAACGTTATACGTTATAACGTAATACTATATAACGTTATACGTTACATGGTGATACTATATAACGTTATACGTTACATGGTGATACTATATAACGTTATAACGTAATACTATATAACGTTATACGTTATAACGTAATACTATATAACGTTATACGTTATAACGTAATACTGTATAACGTTATACGGTATATGGTGATACTATATAACGTTATAACGTAATAGTATATAACGTTATACGTTATATGGTAATACTATATAACGTTATACGTTATAACGTAATACTACATAACGTTATACGTTATAACGTAATACTATATAACGTTATACGTTATAACGTAATACTATATAACGTTATACGTTATAACGTAATACTATATAACGTTATACGTTATATGGTGATACTATATAACGTTATAACGTAATACTATATAACGTTATACGTTGTAACGTAATACGATATAAAGTTATACGTTATAACGTAATACTATATAACGTTATACGTTACATGGTGATACTATATAACGTTATACGTTATAACGTAATACTATATAACGTTATACGTCATAACGTAACACTATATAACGTTATACGTTATAACGTAATACTATATAACGTTATACGTTATAACGTAATACTATATAACGTTATACGTTATATCGTAATACTATATAACGTTATACGTTATAACGTAATACTATGTAACGTTATACGTTATAACGTAATACTACATAACGTTATACGTTATAACGTAATACTATATAACGTTATACGTTATAACGTAATACTACATAACGTTATACGTTATAACGTAATACTATATAACGTTATACGTTATAACGTAATACTATATAACGTTATACGTTACATGGTGATACTATATAACGTTATACGTTACATGGTGATACTATATAACGTTATAACGTAATACTATATAACGTTATACGTTATAACGTAATACTATATAACGTTATACGTTATATCGTAATACTATATAACGTTATACGTTATAACGTAATACTATGTAACGTTATACGTTATAACGTAATACTACATAACGTTATACGTTATAACGTAATACTATATAACGTTATACGTTATAACGTAATACTACATAACGTTATACGTTATAACGTAATACTATATAACGTTATACGTTATAACGTAATACTGTATAACGTTATACGGTATATGGTGATACTATATAACGTTATAACGTAATAGTATATAACGTTATACGTTATATGGTAATACTATATAACGTTATACGTTATAACGTAATACTACATAATGTTATACGTTATAACGTAATACTATATAACGTTATACGTTATAACGTAATACTATATAACGTTATACGTTATAACGTAATACTATATAACGTTATACGTTATATGGTGATACTATATAACGTTATAACGTAATACTATATAACGTTATACGTTGTAACGTAATACGATATAAAGTTATACGTTATAACGTAATACTATATAACGTTATACGTCATAACGTAACACTATATAACGTTATACGTTATAACGTAATACTATATAACGTTATACGTTATAACGTAATACTATATAACGTTATATGTTATAACGTAATAGCATATAACGTTATACGTTATAACGTAATACTATATAACGTTATACGTTATATGGTAATACTATATAACGTTATACGTTATAACGTAATACTATATAAAGTTATACGTTATAACGTAATACTATATAACGTTATACGTTATAACGTAATACTGTATAACGTTATACGTTATGTGGTGATACTATATAACGTTATAACGCAATAGTATATAACGTTATACGTTATATGGTAATACTATATAACGTTATACGTTATAACGTAATACTACATAACGTTATACGTTATAACGTAATACTATATAACGTTATACGTTATAACGTAATACTACATAACGTTATACGTTATAACGTAATACTATATAACGTTATACGTTATAACGTAATACTACATAACGTTATACGTTATAACGTAATACTATATAACGTTATACGTTATAACGTAATACTATATAACGTTATACGTTACATGGTGATACTATATAACGTTATACGTTACATGGTGATACTATATAACGTTATAACGTAATACTATATAACGTTATACGTTATAACGTAATACTATACAACGTTATACGTTATAACGTAATACTATATAACGTTATACGATATAACGTAATGCTATATAACGTTATACGTTATATGGTGATACTATATAACGTTATAACGTAATACTATATAACGTCATACGTTATATGGTAATACTATACAACGTTATACGTTATAACGTAATACTATATAACGTTATACGTTATAACGTAATACTACATAACGTTATACGTTATAACGTAATACTATATAACGTTATACGTTATAACGTAATACTATATAACGTTATACGTTATAACGTAATACTATATAACGTTATACGTTACATGGTGATACTATATAACGTTATACGTTACATAGTGATACTATATAACGTTATACGTTATAACGTAATACTATATAATGTTATACGTTATAACGTAATACTATATAACGTTATACGTTATACCGTAATACTATATAACGTAATACGTTATAACGTAATACTATATAACGTTATACGTCATAACGTAATACTATATAACGTTATACATTATAACGTAATACTATATAACGTTATACGTTATATGGTAATAATATATAACGTTATACGTTATATGGTAATACTATATAACGTTATACGTTATAACGTCATACTATATAACGTTATACGTTATAACGTAATACTATATAACGTTATACGTTATAACGTAATACTACATAACGTTATACGTTATAACGTATTACTATATAACGTTATACGTTATAACGTAATACTACATAACGTTATACGTTATAACGTAATACTATATAACGTTATACGTTATAACGTAATACTACATAACGTTATACGTTATAACGTGATACTATATAACGTTATACGTTATAACGTAATACTATATAACGTTATACGTTACATGGTGATACTATATAACGTTATACGTTACATGGTGATACTATATAACGTTATAACGTAATACTATATAACGTTATACGTTATAACGTAATACTATACAACGTTATATGTTATAACGTAATAGCATATAACGTTATACGTTATAACGTAATACTATATAACGTTATACGTTATATGGTAATACTATATAACGTTATACGTTATAACGTAATACTATATAAAGTTATACGTTATAACGTAATACTATATAACGTTATACGTTATAACGTAATACTGTATAACGTTATACGTTATGTGGTGATACTATATAACGTTATAACGCAATAGTATATAACGTTATACGTTATATGGTAATACTATATAACGTTATACGTTATAACGTAATACTACATAACGTTATACGTTATAACGTAATACTATATAACGTTATACGTTATAACGTAATACTACATAACGTTATACGTTATAACGTAATACTATATAACGTTATACGTTATAACGTAATACTACATAACGTTATACGTTATAACGTAATACCTATATAACGTTATACGTTATAACGTAATACTACATAACGTTATACGTTATAACGTAATACTATATAACGTTATACGTTATAACGTAATACTATATAACGTTATACGTTACATGGTGATACTATATAACGTTATACGTTACATGGTGATACTATATAACGTTATAACGTAATACTATATAACGTTATACGTTATAACGTAATACTATACAACGTTATACGTTATAACGTAATACTATATAACGTTATACGATATAACGTAATGCTATATAACGTTATACGTTATATGGTGATACTATATAACGTTATAACGTAATACTATATAACGTCATACGTTATATGGTAATACTATACAACGTTATACGTTATAACGTAATACTACATAACGTTATACGTTATAACGTAATACTATATAACGTTATACGTTATAACGTAATACTACATAACGTTATACGTTATAGCGTAATACTATATAACGTTATACGTTATAACGTAATACTATATAACGTTATACGTTATAACGTAATACTATATAACGTTATACGTTACATGGTGATACTATATAACGTTATAACGTAATAGTATATAAAGTTATACGTTATACCGTAATACTATATAACGTTATACGTTATAACGTAATACTATATAACGTTATACGTTATAACGTAATACTGTATAACGTTATACGGTATATGGTGATACTATATAACGTTATAACGTAATAGTATATAACGTTATACGTTATATGGTAATACTATATAACGTTATACGTTATAACGTAATACTACATAACGTTATACGTTATAACGTAATACTATATAACGTTATACGTTATAACGTAATACTATATAACGTTATACGTTATAACGTAATACTATATAACGTTATACGTTATATGGTGATACTATATAACGTTATAACGTAATACTATATAACGTTATACGTTGTAACGTAATACGATATAAAGTTATACGTTATAACGTAATACTATATAACGTTATACGTTACATGGTGATACTATATAACGTTATACGTTATAACGTAATACTATATAACGTTATACGTCATAACGTAACACTATATAACGTTATACGTTATAACGTAATACTATATAACGTTATACGTTATAACGTAATACTATATAACGTTATACGTTATATCGTAATACTATATAACGTTATACGTTATAACGTAATACTATGTAACGTTATACGTTATAACGTAATACTACATAACGTTATACGTTATAACGTAATACTATATAACGTTATACGTTATAACGTAATACTACATAACGTTATACGTTATAACGTAATACTATATAACGTTATACGTTATAACGTAATACTATATAACGTTATACGTTACATGGTGATACTATATAACGTTATACGTTACATGGTGATACTATATAACGTTATAACGTAATACTATATAACGTTATACGTTATAACGTAATACTATATAACGTTATACGTTATAACGTAATACTGTATAACGTTATACGGTATATGGTGATACTATATAACGTTATAACGTAATAGTATATAACGTTATACGTTATATGGTAATACTATATAACGTTATACGTTATAACGTAATACTACATAATGTTATACGTTATAACGTAATACTATATAACGTTATACGTTATAACGTAATACTATATAACGTTATACGTTATAACGTAATACTATATAACGTTATACGTTATAACGTAATACTATATAACGTTATACGTTATAACGTAATACTACATAACGTTATACGTTATAACGTAATACTATATAACGTTATACGTTATAACGTAATACTATATAACGTTATACGTTACATGGTGATACTATATAACGTTATACGTTACATGGTGATACTATATAACGTTATAACGTAATACTATATAACGTTATACGTTATAACGTAATACTATATAACGTTATACGTTATAACGTAATACTGTATAACGTTATACGGTATATGGTGATACTATATAACGTTATAACGTAATAGTATATAACGTTATACGTTATATGGTAATACTATATAACGTTATACGTTATAACGTAATACTACATAACGTTATACGTTATAACGTAATACTATATAACGTTATACGTTATAACGTAATACTATATAACGTTATACGTTATAACGTAATACTATATAACGTTATACGTTATATGGTGATACTATATAACGTTATAACGTAATACTATATAACGTTATACGTTGTAACGTAATACGATATAAAGTTATACGTTATAACGTAATACTATATAACGTTATACGTTACATGGTGATACTATATAACGTTATACGTTATAACGTAATACTATATAACGTTATACGTCATAACGTAACACTATATAACGTTATACGTTATAACGTAATACTATATAACGTTATACGTTATAACGTAATACTATATAACGTTATACGTTATATCGTAATACTATATAACGTTATACGTTATAACGTAATACTATGTAACGTTATACGTTATAACGTAATACTACATAACGTTATACGTTATAACGTAATACTATATAACGTTATACGTTATAACGTAATACTACATAACGTTATACGTTATAACGTAATACTATATAACGTTATACGTTATAACGTAATACTATATAACGTTATACGTTACATGGTGATACTATATAACGTTATACGTTACATGGTGATACTATATAACGTTATAACGTAATACTATATAACGTTATACGTTATAACGTAATACTATATAACGTTATACGTTATAACGTAATACTGTATAACGTTATACGGTATATGGTGATACTATATAACGTTATAACGTAATAGTATATAACGTTATACGTTATATGGTAATACTATATAACGTTATACGTTATAACGTAATACTACATAATGTTATACGTTATAACGTAATACTATATAACGTTATACGTTATAACGTAATACTATATAAAGTTATACGTTATAACGTAATACTATATAACGTTATACGTTATATGGTGATACTATATAACGTTATAACGTAATACTATATAACGTTATACGTTGTAACGTAATACGATATAAAGTTATACGTTATAACGTAATACTATATAACGTTATACGTCATAACGTAACACTATATAACGTTATACGTTATAACGTAATACTATATAACGTTATACGTTATAACGTAATACTATATAACGTTATATGTTATAACGTAATAGCATATAACGTTATACGTTATAACGTAATACTATATAACGTTATACGTTATATGGTAATACTATATAACGTTATACGTTATAACGTAATACTATATAAAGTTATACGTTATAACGTAATACTATATAACGTTATACGTTATAACGTAATACTATATAACGTTATACGTTATGTGGTGATACTATATAACGTTATAACGCAATAGTATATAACGTTATACGTTATATGGTAATACTATATAACGTTATACGTTATAACGTAATACTACATAACGTTATACGTTATAACGTAATACTATATAACGTTATACGTTATAACGTAATACTACATAACGTTATACGTTATAACGTAATACTATATAACGTTATACGTTATAACGTAATACTATATAACGTTATACGTTATAACGTAATACTACATAACGTTATACGTTATAACGTAATACTATATAACGTTATACGTTATAACGTAATACTATATAACGTTATACGTTATAACGTAATACTATATAACGTTATACGTTACATGGTGATACTATATAACGTTATACGTTACATAGTGATACTATATAACGTTATACGTTATAACGTAATACTATATAACGTTATACGTTATATGGTAATACTGTATAACGTTATACGTTATAACGTAATACTATATAACGTTATATGTTATAACGTAATACTATATAACGTTATACGATATAACGTAATACTATATAACGTTATACGTTATATGGTGATACTATATAACGTTATAACGTAATACTATATAACGTTATACGTTATAACGTAATACTATATAACGTTATACGTTACATGGTGATACTATATAACGTTATAACGTAATAGTATATAACGTTATACGTTATACCGTAATACTATATAACGTTATACGTTATAACGTAATACTACATAACGTTATACGTTATAACGTAATACTATATAACGTTATACGTTATAACGTAATACTATATAACGTTATACGTTATAACGTAATACTATATAACGTTATACGTTATATGGTGATACTATATAACGTTATAACGTAATACTATATAACGTTATACGTTGTAACGTAATACGATATAAAGTTATACGATATAACGTAATACTATGTAACGTTATACGTTATAACGTAATACTACATAACGTTATACGTTATAACGTAATACTATATAACGTTATACGTTATAACGTAATACTACATAACGTTATACGTTATAACGTAATACTATATAACGTTATACGTTATAACGTAATACTATATAACGTTATACGTTACATGGTGATACTATATAACGTTATACGTTACATGGTGATACTATATAACGTTATAACGTAATACTATATAACGTTATACGTTATAACGTAATACTATATAACGTTATACGTTATAACGTAATACTGTATAACGTTATACGGTATATGGTGATACTATATAACGTTATAACGTAATAGTATATAACGTTATACGTTATATGGTAATACTATATAACGTTATACGTTATAACGTAATACTACATAACGTTATACGTTATAACGTAATACTATATAACGTTATACGTTATAACGTAATACTATATAACGTTATACGTTATAACGTAATACTATATAACGTTATACGTTATATGGTGATACTATATAACGTTATAACGTAATACTATATAACGTTATACGTTGTAACGTAATACGATATAAAGTTATACGTTATAACGTAATACTATATAACGTTATACGTTACATGGTGATACTATATAACGTTATACGTTATAACGTAATACTATATAACGTTATACGTCATAACGTAACACTATATAACGTTATACGTTATAACGTAATACTATATAACGTTATACGTTATAACGTAATACTATATAACGTTATACGTTATATCGTAATACTATATAACGTTATACGTTATAACGTAATACTATGTAACGTTATACGTTATAACGTAATACTACATAACGTTATACGTTATAACGTAATACTATATAACGTTATACGTTATAACGTAATACTACATAACGTTATACGTTATAACGTAATACTATATAACGTTATACGTTATAACGTAATACTATATAACGTTATACGTTACATGGTGATACTATATAACGTTATACGTTACATGGTGATACTATATAACGTTATAACGTAATACTATATAACGTTATACGTTATAACGTAATACTATATAACGTTATACGTTATATCGTAATACTATATAACGTTATACGTTATAACGTAATACTATGTAACGTTATACGTTATAACGTAATACTACATAACGTTATACGTTATAACGTAATACTATATAACGTTATACGTTATAACGTAATACTACATAACGTTATACGTTATAACGTAATACTATATAACGTTATACGTTATAACGTAATACTGTATAACGTTATACGGTATATGGTGATACTATATAACGTTATAACGTAATAGTATATAACGTTATACGTTATATGGTAATACTATATAACGTTATACGTTATAACGTAATACTACATAATGTTATACGTTATAACGTAATACTATATAACGTTATACGTTATAACGTAATACTATATAACGTTATACGTTATAACGTAATACTATATAACGTTATACGTTATATGGTGATACTATATAACGTTATAACGTAATACTATATAACGTTATACGTTGTAACGTAATACGATATAAAGTTATACGTTATAACGTAATACTATATAACGTTATACGTCATAACGTAACACTATATAACGTTATACGTTATAACGTAATACTATATAACGTTATACGTTATAACGTAATACTATATAACGTTATATGTTATAACGTAATAGCATATAACGTTATACGTTATAACGTAATACTATATAACGTTATACGTTATATGGTAATACTATATAACGTTATACGTTATAACGTAATACTATATAAAGTTATACGTTATAACGTAATACTATATAACGTTATACGTTATAACGTAATACTGTATAACGTTATACGTTATGTGGTGATACTATATAACGTTATAACGCAATAGTATATAACGTTATACGTTATATGGTAATACTATATAACGTTATACGTTATAACGTAATACTACATAACGTTATACGTTATAACGTAATACTATATAACGTTATACGTTATAACGTAATACTACATAACGTTATACGTTATAACGTAATACTATATAACGTTATACGTTATAACGTAATACTACATAACGTTATACGTTATAACGTAATACTATATAACGTTATACGTTATAACGTAATACTATATAACGTTATACGTTACATGGTGATACTATATAACGTTATACGTTACATGGTGATACTATATAACGTTATAACGTAATACTATATAACGTTATACGTTATACGTAATACTATACAACGTTATACGTTATAACGTAATACTATATAACGTTATACGATATAACGTAATGCTATATAACGTTATACGTTATATGGTGATACTATATAACGTTATAACGTAATACTATATAACGTCATACGTTATATGGTAATACTATACAACGTTATACGTTATAACGTAGTACTACATATCGTTATACGTTATAACGTAATACTATATAACGTTATACGTTATAACGTAATACTACATAACGTTATACGTTATAACGTAATACTATATAACGTTATACGTTATAACGTAATACTATATAACGTTATACTTTATAACGTAATACTATATAACGTTATACGTTACATGGTGATACTATATAACGTTATACGTTACATAGTGATACTATATAACGTTATACGTTATAACGTAATACTATATAATGTTATACGTTATAACGTAATACTATATAACGTTATACGTTATACCGTAATACTATATAACGTAATACGTTATAACGTAATACTATATAACGTTATACGTCATAACGTAATACTATATAACGTTATACATTATAACGTAATACTATATAACGTTATACGTTATAT
>NW_027185153.1:0-26662 GCF_040668555.2 Bombus flavifrons
GTAATACTATATAACGTTATACGTTATAACGTAATACTATGTAACGTTATACGTTATAACGTAATACTATATAACGTTATACGTTATAACGTAATACTATATAACGTTATACGTTATATGGTGATACTATATAACGTTATACGTTACATGGTGATACTATATAACGTTATACGTTACATGGTGATACTATATAACGTTATACGTTATAACGTAATACTATATAATGTTATACGTTATAACGTAATACTATATAATGTTATACGTTATAACGTAATACTATATAACGTTATACGTTATAACGTAATACTATATAACGTTATACGTTATAACGTAATACTATATAACGTAATACGTTATAACGTAATACTATATAACGTTATACGATATAACGTAATACTATATAACGTTATACGTTATATGGTGATACTATATAACGTTATAACGTAATACTATATAACGTTATACGTTATAACGTCATACTATATAACGTTATACGTTATAACGTAATACTATATAACGTTATACGTTATAACGTAATACTATATAACGTTATACGTTATAACGTAATACTATATAACGTTATACGTTATATGGTAATACTATATAACGTTATACGTTATAACGTAATACTATATAACGTTATACGTTATATGGTAATACTAAATAACGTTATACGTTATAACGTAATACTATATAACGTTATACGTTATAACGTAATACTATATAACGTTATACGTTATAACGTAATACTATATAACGTTATACGTTACATGGTGATACTATATAACGTTATACGTTACATGGTGATACTATATAACGTTATACGTTATATGGTAATACTAAATAACGTTATACGTTATAACGTAATACTATATAACGTTATACGTTATAACGTAATACTATATAACGTTATACGTTATAACGTAATACTATATAACGTTATACGTTATACGGTAATACTATATAACGTTATACGTTATAACGTAATACTATATAACGTTATACGTTATAACGTAATACTATATAACGTTATACGTTATAACGTAATACTACATAACGTTATACGTTATATGGTAATACTAAATAACGTTATACGTTATAACGTAATACTATATAACGTTATACGTTATATGGTAATACTAAATAACGTTATACGTTATAACGTAATACTATATAACGTTATACGTTATAACGTAATACTATATAACGTTATACGTTATAACGTAATACTATATAACGTTATACGTTATAACGTAATACTATATAACGTTATACGTTATACGGTAATACTATATAACGTTATACGTTACATGGTGATACTATATAACGTTATACGTTACATGGTGATACTATATAACGTTATACGTTACATGGTGATACTATATAACGTTATACGTTACATGGTGATACTATATAACGTTATACGTTATAACGTAATACTATATAATGTTATACGTTATAACGTAATACTATATAATGTTATACGTTATAACGTAATACTATATAACGTTATACGTTATAACGTAATACTATATAACGTTATACGTTATAACGTAATACTATATAACGTTATACGATATAACGTAATACTATATAACGTTATACGTTATATGGTGATACTATATAACGTTATAACGTAATACTATATAACGTTATACGTCATAACGTAATACTATATAACGTTATACGTTATAACGTAATACTATATAACGTTATACGTTATAACGTAATACTATATAACGTTATACGTTACATGGTGATACTATATAACGTTATACGTTACATGGTGATACTATATAACGTTATACGTTATAACGTAATACTATATAACGTTATACGTTATAACGTAATACTATATAATGTTATACGTTATAACGTAATACTATATAACGTTCTACGTTATAACGTAATACTGTATAACGTTATACGTTATAACGTAATACTATATAACGTAATACGTTATAACGTAATACTATATAACGTTATACGATATAACGTAATACTATATAACGTTATACGTTATATGGTGATACTATATAACGTTATAACGTAATACTATATAACGTTATACGTTATATGGTAATACTATATAACGTTATACGTCATAACGCAATACTATATAACGTTATACGTTATAACGTAATACTATATAACGTTATACGTTATAACGTAATACTATATAACGTTATACGTTATAACGTAATACTACATAACGTTATACGTTATATGGTAATACTAAATAACGTTATACGTTATAACGTAATACTATATAACGTTATACGTTATAACGTAATACTATATAACGTTATACGTTATAACGTAATACTATATAACGTTATACGTTATAACGTAATACTATATAACGTTATACGTTATAACGTAATACTATATAACGTTATACGTTATAACGTAATACTACATAACGTTATACGTTATATGGTAATACTAAATAACGTTATACGTTATAACGTAATACTATATAACGTTATACGTTATATGGTAATACTATATAACGTTATACGTTACATGGTGATACTATATAACGTTATACGTTACATGGTGATACTATATAACGTTATACGTTACATGGTGATACTATATAACGTTATACGTTATAACGTAATACTATATAACGTTATACGTTATAACGTAATACTATATAACGTTATACGTTATAACGTAATACTATATAACGTTATACGTTATAACGTAATACTATATAACGTTATACGTTATAACGTAATACTATATAACGTTATACGTTATAACGTAATACTATATAACGTTATACGTTATAACGTAATACTATATAACGTTATACGTTATAACGTAATACTATATAACGTTATACGTTATATGGTAATACTATATAACGTTATACGTTATAACGTAATACTATATAACGTTATACGTTATAACGTAATACTATATAACGTTATACGTTATAGCGTAATACTACATAACGTTATACGTTATATGGTAATACTAAATAACGTTATACGTTATAACGTAATACTATATAACGTTATACGTTATATGGTAATACTAAATAACGTTATACGTTATAACGTAATACTATATAACGTTATACGTTATAACGTAATACTATATAACGTTATACGTTATAACGTAATACTATATAACGTTATACGTTATAACGTAATACTATATAACGTTATACGTTATAACGTAATACTATATAACTTTATACGTTATAACGTAATACTATATAACGTTATACGTTATAACGTAATACTATATAACGTTATACGTTATAACGTAATACTATATAACGTTATACGTTATATGGTAATACTATATAACGTTATACGTTATAACGTAATACTATGTAACGTTATACGTTATAACGTAATACTATATAACGTTATACGTTATAACGTAATACTATATAACGTTATACGTTATATGGTAATACTATATAACGTTATACGTTATAACGTAATACTATATAACGTTATACGTTATAGCGTAATACTACATAACGTTATACGTTATATGGTAATACTAAATAACGTTATACGTTATAACGTAATACTATATAACGTTATACGTTATATGGTAATACTAAATAACGTTATACGTTATAACGTAATACTATATAACGTTATACGTTATAACGTAATACTATATAACGTTATACGTTATAACGTAATACAATATAACGTTATACGTTATACGGTAATACTATATAACGTTATACGTTATAACGTAATACTATATAACGTTATGCGTTATAACGTAATACTATATAACGTTATACGTTATAACGTAATACTACATAACGTTATACGTTATATGGTAATACTAAATAACGTTATACGTTATAACGTAATACTATATAACGTTATACGTTATATGGTTATACTATATAACGTTATACGTTATATGGTAATACTATATAACGTTATACGTTACATGGTGATACTATATAACGTTATACGTTACATGGTGATACTATATAACGTTATACGTTACATGGTGATACTATATAACGTTATACGTTATAACGTAATACTATATAATGTTATACGTTATAACGTAATACTATATAATGTTATACGTTATAACGTAATACTATATAACGTTATACGTTATAACGTAATACTATATAACGTTATACGTTATAACGTAATACTATATAACGTAATACGTTATAACGTAATACTATATAACGTTATACGATATAACGTAATACTATATAACGTTATACGTTATATGGTGATACTATGTAACGTTATAACGTAATACTATATAACGTTATACGTTATAACGTCATACTATATAACGTTATACGTTATAACGTAATACTATATAACGTTATACGTTATAACGTAATACTATATAACGTTATACGTTATAACGTAATACTATATAACGTTATACGTTATATGGTAATACTATATAACGTTATACGTTATAACGTAATACTATATAACGTTATACGTTATATGGTAATACTAAATAACGTTATACGTTATAACGTAATACTATATAACGTTATACGTTATAACGTAATACTATATAACGTTATACGTTATAACGTAATACTATATAACGTTATACGTTACATGGTGATACTATATAACGTTATACGTTACATGGTGATACTATATAACGTTATACGTTATATGGTAATACTAAATAACGTTATACGTTATAACGTAATACTATATAACGTTATACGTTATAACGTAATACTATATAACGTTATACGTTATAACGTAATACTATATAACGTTATACGTTATACGGTAATACTATATAACGTTATACGTTATAACGTAATACTATATAACGTTATACGTTATAACGTAATACTATATAACGTTATACGTTATAACGTAATACTACATAACGTTATACGTTATATGGTAATACTAAATAACGTTATACGTTATAACGTAATACTATATAACGTTATACGTTATATGGTAATACTAAATAACGTTATACGTTATAACGTAATACTATATAACGTTATACGTTATAACGTAATACTATATAACGTTATACGTTATAACGTAATACTATATAACGTTATACGTTATACGGTAATACTATATAACGTTATACGTTACATGGTGATACTATATAACGTTATACGTTACATGGTGATACTATATAACGTTATACGTTACATGGTGATACTATATAACGTTATACGTTACATGGTGATACTATATAACGTTATACGTTATAACGTAATACTATATAATGTTATACGTTATAACGTAATACTATATAATGTTATACGTTATAACGTAATACTATATAACGTTATACGTTATAACGTAATACTATATAACGTTATACGTTATAACGTAATACTATATAACGTTATACGATATAACGTAATACTATATAACGTTATACGTTATATGGTGATACTATATAACGTTATAACGTAATACTATATAACGTTATACGTCATAACGTAATACTATATAACGTTATACGTTATAACGTAATACTATATAACGTTATACGTTATAACGTAATACTATATAACGTTATACGTTACATGGTGATACTATATAACGTTATACGTTACATGGTGATACTATATAACGTTATACGTTATAACGTAATACTATATAACGTTATACGTTATAACGTAATACTATATAATGTTATACGTTATAACGTAATACTATATAACGTTCTACGTTATAACGTAATACTGTATAACGTTATACGTTATAACGTAATACTATATAACGTAATACGTTATAACGTAATACTATATAACGTTATACGATATAACGTAATACTATATAACGTTATACGTTATATGGTGATACTATATAACGTTATAACGTAATACTATATAACGTTATACGTTATATGGTAATACTATATAACGTTATACGTCATAACGCAATACTATATAACGTTATACGTTATAACGTAATACTATATAACGTTATACGTTATAACGTAATACTATATAACGTTATACGTTATAACGTAATACTACATAACGTTATACGTTATATGGTAATACTAAATAACGTTATACGTTATAACGTAATACTATATAACGTTATACGTTATAACGTAATACTATATAACGTTATACGTTATAACGTAATACTATATAACGTTATACGTTATAACGTAATACTATATAACGTTATACGTTATAACGTAATACTATATAACGTTATACGTTATAACGTAATACTACATAACGTTATACGTTATATGGTAATACTAAATAACGTTATACGTTATAACGTAATACTATATAACGTTATACGTTATATGGTAATACTATATAACGTTATACGTTACATGGTGATACTATATAACGTTATACGTTACATGGTGATACTATATAACGTTATACGTTACATGGTGATACTATATAACGTTATACGTTATAACGTAATACTATATAACGTTATACGTTATAACGTAATACTATATAACGTTATACGTTATAACGTAATACTATATAACGTTATACGTTATAACGTAATACTATATAACGTTATACGTTATAACGTAATACTATATAACGTTATACGTTATAACGTAATACTATATAACGTTATACGTTATAACGTAATACTATATAACGTTATACGTTATAACGTAATACTATATAACGTTATACGTTATATGGTAATACTATATAACGTTATACGTTATAACGTAATACTATATAACGTTATACGTTATAACGTAATACTATATAACGTTATACGTTATAGCGTAATACTACATAACGTTATACGTTATATGGTAATACTAAATAACGTTATACGTTATAACGTAATACTATATAACGTTATACGTTATATGGTAATACTAAATAACGTTATACGTTATAACGTAATACTATATAACGTTATACGTTATAACGTAATACTATATAACGTTATACGTTATAACGTAATACTATATAACGTTATACGTTATACGGTAATACTATATAACGTTATACGTTATAACGTAATACTATATAACGTTATACGTTATAACGTAATACTATATAACGTTATACGTTTTAACGTAATACTACATAACGTTATACGTTATATGGTAATACTAAATAACGTTATACGTTATAACGTAATACTATATAACGTTATACGTTATATGGTGATACTATACAACGTTATAACGTAATACTATATAACGTTATACGTTATATGGTAATACTATATAACGTTATACGTCATAACGTAATACTATATAACGTTATACGTTATAACGTAATACTATATTACGTTATACGTTATAACGTAATACTATATAACGTTATACGTTATAACGTAATACTATATAACGTTATACGTTATAACGTAATACTATATAACGTTATACGTTATGTGGTAATACTAAATAACGTTATACGTCATAACGTAATACTATATAACGTTATACGTTATAACGTAATACTATATAACGTTATACGTTATAACGTAATACTATATAACGTTATACGTTATAACGTAATACTATATAACGTTATACGTTATAACGTAATACTACATAACGTTATACGTTATGTGGTAATACTAAATAACGTTATACGTTATAACGTAATACTATATCACGTTATACGTTATAACGTAATACTATATAACGTTATACGTTATAACGTAATACTATATAACGTTATACGTTATAACGTAATACTATATAACGTTATACGTTATAACGTAATACTATATAACGTTATACGTTATAACGTAATACTATATAACTTTATACGTTATAACGTAATACTATATAACGTTATACGTCATAACGTAATACTATATAACGTTATACGTTATAACGTAATACTATATAACGTTATACGTCATAACGTAATACTATATAACGTTATACGTTATAACGTAATACTATATAACTTTATACGTTATATCGTAATACTATATAACGTTATACGTTATAACGTAATACTATATAACGTTATACGTTATAACGTAATACTATATAACGTTATACGTTATAGCGTAATACTACATAACGTTATACGTTATATGGTAATACTAAATAACGTTATACGTTATAACGTAATACTATATAACGTTATACGTTATATGGTAATACTAAATAACGTTATACGTTATAACGTAATACTATATAACGTTATACGTTATAACGTAATACTATACAACGTTATACGTTATAACGTAATACTATATAACGTTATACGTTATACGGTAATACTATATAACGTTATACGTTACATGGTGATACTATATAACGTTATACGTTACATGGTGGTACTATATAACGTTATACGTTACATGGTGATACTATATAACGTTATACGTTATAACGTAATACTATATAATGTTATACGTTATAACGTAATACTATATAATGTTATACGTTATAACGTAGTACTATATAACGTTATACGTTATAACGTAATACTATATAACGTTATACGTTATAACGTAATACTATATAACGTAATACGTTATAACGTAATACTATATAACGTTATACGATATAACGTAATACTATATAACGTTATACGTTATATGGTGATACTATATAACGTTATAACGTAATACTATATAACGTTATACGTTATATGGTAATACTATATAACGTTATACGTCATAACGTAATACTATATAACGTTATACGTTATAACGTAATACTATATAACGTTATACGTTATAACGTAATACTATATAACGTTATACGTTACATGGTGATACTATATAACGTTATACGTTACATGGTGATACTATATAACGTTATACGTTATAACGTAATACTATATAATGTTATACGTTATAACGTAATACTATATAATGTTATACGTTATAACGTAATACTATATAACGTTATACGTTATAACGTAATACTATATAACGTTATACGTTATAACGTAATACTATATAACGTAATACGTTATAACTTAATACTATATAACGTTATACGATATAACGTAATACTATATAACGTTATACGTTATATGGTTATACTATATAACGTTATAACGTAATACTATATAACGTTATACGTTATATGGTAATACTATATAACGTTATACGTCATAACGCAATACTATATAACGTTATACGTTATAACGTAATACTATATAACGTTATACGTTATAACGTAATACTATATAACGTTATACGTTATAACGTAATACTACATAACGTTATACGTTATAACGTAATACTATATAACGTTATACGTTATAACGTAATACTATATAACGTTATACGTTATAACGTAATACTATATAACGTTATACGTTATAACGTAATACTATATAACGTTATACGTTATAACGTAATACTATATAACGTTATACGTTATAACGTAATACTATATAACGTTATACGTTATAACGTAATACTATATAACGTTATACGTTATAACGTAATACTATATAACGTTATACGTTATAACGTAATACTATATAACGTTATACGTTATATGGTAATACTATATAACGTTATACGTTATAACGTAATACTATATAACGTTATACGTTATAACGTAATACTATATAACGTTATACGTTATAGCGTAATACTACATAACGTTATACGTTATATGGTAATACTAAATAACGTTATACGTTATAACGTAATACTATATAACGTTATACGTTATATGGTAATACTAAATAACGTTATACGTTATAACGTAATACTATATAACGTTATACGTTATAACGTAATACTATATAACGTTATACGTTATAACGTAATACTATATAACGTTATACGTTATACGGTAATACTATATAACGTTATACGTTATAACGTAATACTATATAACGTTATACGTTATAACGTAATACTATATAACGTTATACGTTTTAACGTAATACTACATAACGTTATACGTTATATGGTAATACTAAATAACGTTATACGTTATAACGTAATACTATATAACGTTATACGTTATATGGTGATACTATACAACGTTATAACGTAATACTATATAACGTTATACGTTATATGGTAATACTATATAACGTTATACGTCATAACGTAATACTATATAACGTTATACGTTATAACGTAATACTATATAACGTTATACGTTATAACGTAATACTATATAACGTTATACGTTATAACGTAATACTATATAACGTTATACGTTATAACGTAATACTATATAACGTTATACGTTATGTGGTAATACTAAATAACGTTATACGTCATAACGTAATACTATATAACGTTATACGTTATAACGTAATACTATATAACGTTATACGTTATAACGTAATACTATATAACGTTATACGTTATAACGTAATACTATATAACGTTATACGTTATAACGTAATACTATATAACGTTATACGTTATAACGTAATACTATATAACGTTATACGTTATAACGTAATACTATATAACGTTATATGTTATAACGTAATACTATATAACTTTATACGTTATATCGTAATACTATATAACGTTATACGTTATAACGTAATACTATATAACGTTATACGTTATAACGTAATACTATATAACGTTATACGTTATAGCGTAATACTACATAACGTTATACGTTATATGGTAATACTAAATAACGTTATACGTTATAACGTAATACTATATAACGTTATACGTTATATGGTAATACTAAATAACGTTATACGTTATAACGTAATACTATATAACGTTATACGTTATAACGTAATACTATACAACGTTATACGTTATAACGTAATACTATATAACGTTATACGTTATACGGTAATACTATATAACGTTATACGTTACATGGTGATACTATATAACGTTATACGTTACATGGTGGTACTATATAACGTTATACGTTACATGGTGATACTATATAACGTTATACGTTATATGGTAATACTAAATAACGTTATACGTTATAACGTAATACTATATAACGTTATACGTTATAACGTAATACTATACAACGTAATACGTTATAACGTAATACTATATAACGTTATACGATATAACGTAATACTATATAACGTTATACGTTATATGGTGATACTATATAACGTTATAACGTAATACTATATAACGTTATACGTTATATGGTAATACTATATAACGTTATACGTCATAACGTAATACTATATAACGTTATACGTTATAACGTAATACTATATAACGTTATACGTTATAACGTAATACTATATAACGTTATACGTTACATGGTGATACTATATAACGTTATACGTTACATGGTGATACTATATAACGTTATACGTTATAACGTAATACTATATAATGTTATACGTTATAACGTAATACTATATAATGTTATACGTTATAACGTAATACTATATAACGTTATACGTTATAACGTAATACTATATAACGTTATACGTTATAACGTAATACTATATAACGTAATACGTTATAACTTAATACTATATAACGTTATACGATATAACGTAATACTATATAACGTTATACGTTATATGGTTATACTATATAACGTTATAACGTAATACTATATAACGTTATACGTTATATGGTAATACTATATAACGTTATACGTCATAACGCAATACTATATAACGTTATACGTTATAACGTAATACTATATAACGTTATACGTTATAACGTAATACTATATAACGTTATACGTTATAACGTAATACTACATAACGTTATACGTTATATGATAATACTAAATAACGTTATACGTTATAACGTAATACTATATAACGTTATACGTTATAACGTAATACTATATAACGTTATACGTTATAACGTAATACTATATAACGTTATACGTTATAACGTAATACTATATAACGTTATACGTTATAACGTAATACTATATAACGTTATACGTTATAACGTAATACTATATAACGTTATACGTTATAACGTAATACTACATAACGTTATACGTTATATGGTAATACTAAATAACGTTATACGTTATAACGTAATACTATATAACGTTATACGTTATATGGTAATACTATATAACGTTATACGTTACATGGTGATACTATATAACGTTATACGTTACATGGTGATACTATATAACGGTATACGTTACATGGTGATACTATATAACGTTATACGTTATAACGTAATACTATATAACGTTATACGTTATAACGTAATACTATATAACGTTATACGTTATAACGTAATACTATATAACGTTATACGTTATAACGTAATACTATATAACGTTATACGTTATAACGTAATACTATATAACGTTATACGTTATAACGTAATACTATATAACGTTATACGTTATAACGTAATACTATATAACGTTATACGTTATAACGTAATACTATATAACGTTATACGTTATATGGTAATACTATATAACGTTATACGTTATAACGTAATACTATATAACGTTATACGTTATAACGTAATACTATATAACGTTATACGTTATAGAGTAATACTACATAACGTTATACGTTATATGGTAATACTAAATAACGTTATACGTTATAACGTAATACTATATAACGTTATACGTTATATGGTGATAATATACAACGTTATAACGTAATACTATATAACGTTATACGTTATATGGTAATACTATATAACGTTATACGTCATAACGTAATACTATATAACGTTATACGTTATAACGTAATACTATATAACGTTATACGTTATAACGTAATACTATATAACGTTATACGTTATAACGTAATACTATATAACGTTATACGTTATAACGTAATACTACATAACGTTATACGTTATGTGGTAATACTAAATAACGTTATACGTTATAACGTAATACTATACAACGTTATACGTTATAACGTAATACTATATAACGTTATACGTTATAACGTAATACTATATAACGTTATACGTTATAACGTAATACTATATAACGTTATACGTTATAACGTAATACTATATAACGTTATACGTTATAACGTAATACTATATAACTTTATACGTTATAACGTAATACTATATAACGTTATACGTTATAACGTAATACTATATAACGTTATACGTTATAACGTAATACTATATAACGTTATACGTTATAGCGTAATACTACATAACGTTATACGTTATATGGTAATACTAAATAACGTTATACGTTATAACGTAATACTATATAACGTTATACGTTATATGGTAATACTAAATAACGTTATACGTTATAACGTAATACTATATAACGTTATATGTTATAACGTAATACTATATAACGTTATACGTTATAACGTAATACTATATAACGTTATACGTTATACGGTAATACTATATAACGTTATACGTTACATGGTGATACTATATAACGTTATACGTTACATGGTGATACTATATAACGTTATACGTTACATGGTGATACTATATAACGTTATACGTTATAACGTAATACTATATAATGTTATACGTTATAACGTAATACTATATAATGTTATACGTTATAACGTAATACTATATAACGTTATACGTTATAACGTAATACTATATAACGTTATACGTTATAACGTAATACTATATAACGTAATACGTTATAACGTAATACTATATAACGTTATACGATATAACGTAATACTATATAACGTTATACGTTATATGGTGATACTATATAACGTTATAACGTAATACTATATAACGTTATACGTTATATGGTAATACTATATAACGTTATACGTCATAACGTAATACTATATAACGTTATACGTTATAACGTAATACTATATAACGTTATACGTTATAACGTAATACTATATAACGTTATACGTTACATGGTGATACTATATAACGTTATACGTTACATGGTGATACTATATAACGTTATACGTTATAACGTAATACTATATAACGTAATACGTTATAACGTAATACTATATAACGTTATACGATATAACGTAATACTATATAACGTTATACGTTATATGGTGATACTATATAACGTTATAACGTAATACTATATAACGTTATACGTTATATGGTAATACTATATAACGTTATACGTCATAACGTAATACTATATAACGTTATACGTTATAACGTAATACTATATAACGTTATACGTTATAACGTAATACTATATAACGTTATACGTTATAACGTAATACTATATAACGTTATACGTTATAACGTAATACTATATAACGTAATACGTTATAACGTAATACTATATAACGTTATACGATATAACGTAATACTATATAACGTTATACGTTATATGGTGATACTATATAACGTTATAACGTAATACTATATAACGTTATACGTTATATGGTAATACTATATAACGTTATACGTCATAACGCAATACTATATAACGTTATACGTTATAACGTAATA
Source organism: Bombus flavifrons (assembly GCF_040668555.2). Taxonomy (NCBI): domain Eukaryota; kingdom Metazoa; phylum Arthropoda; class Insecta; order Hymenoptera; family Apidae; genus Bombus; species Bombus flavifrons. Next base: position 14,295 of record NW_027185153.1, read on the forward strand.
CTATATAACGTTATACGTTATAACGTAATACTATATAACGTTATACGTTATAACGTAATACTACATAACGTTATACGTTATATGGTAATACTAAATAACGTTATACGTTATAAGGTAATACTATATAACGTTATACGTTATAACGTAATACTATATAACGTTATACGTTATAACGTAATACTATGTAACGTTATACGTTATAACGTAATACTATATAACGTTATACGTTATAACGTAATACTATATAACGTTATACGTTATAACGTAATACTACATAACGTTATACGTTATATGGTAATACTAAATAACGTTATACGTTATGACGTAATACTATATAACGTTATACGTTATATGGTAATACTATATAACGTTATACGTTACATGGTGATACTATATAACGTTATACGTTACATGGTGATACTATATAACGTTATACGTTACATGGTGATACTATATAACGTTATACGTTATAACGTAATACTATATAACGTTATACGTTATAACGTAATACTATATAACGTTATACGTTATAACGTAATACTATATAACGTTATACGTTATAACGTAATACTATATAACGTTATACGTTATAACGTAATACTATATAACGTTATACGTTATAACGTAATACTATATAACGTTATACGTTATAACGTAATACTATATAACGTTATACGTTATAACGTAATACTATATAACGTTATACGTTATATGGTAATACTATATAACGTTATACGTTATAACGTAATACTATATAACGTTATACGTTATAACGTAATACTATATAACGTTATACGTTATAGCGTAATACTACATAACGTTATACGTTATATGGTAATACTAAATAACGTTATACGTTATCACGTAATACTATATAACGTTATACGTTATAACGTAATACTATATAACGTTATACGTTATACGGTAATACTATATAACGTTATACGTTATAACGTAATACTATTTAACGTTATACGTTATAACGTAATACTATATAACGTTATACGTTATAACGTAATACTATATAACGTTATACGTTATATGGTAATACTAAATAACGTTATACGTTATAACGTAATACTATATAACGTTATACGTTATAACGTAATACTATATAACGTTATACGTTATAACGTAATACTATATAACGTTATACGTTATAACGTAATACTATATAACGTAATACGTTATAACGTAATACTATATAACGTTATACGATATAACGTAATACTATATAACGTTATACGTTATATGGTGATACTATATAACGTTATAACGTAATACTATATAACGTTATACGTTATAACGTAATACTATATAACGTTATACGTTATAACGTAATACTACATAACGTTATACGTTATATGGTAATACTAAATAACGTTATACGTTATAACGTAATACTATATAACGTTATACGTTATAACGTCATACTATATAACGTTATACGTTATAACGTAATACTATATAACGTTATACGTTATAACGTAATACTATATAACGTTATACGTTATAACGTAATACTATATAACGTTATACGTTATATGGTAATACTATATAACGTTATACGTTATAACGTAATACTATATAACGTTATACGTTATATGGTAATACTAAATAACGTTATACGTTATATGGTAATACTAAATAACGTTATACGTTATAACGTAATACTATATAACGTTATACGTTATAACGTAATACTATATAACGTTATACGTTATAACGTAATACTATATAACGTTATACGTTATACGGTAATACTATATAACGTTATACGTTATAACGTAATACTACATAACGTTATACGTTATAACGTAATACTACATAACGTTATACGTTATATGGTAATACTAAATAACGTTATACGTTATAACGTAATACTATGTAACGTTATACGTTATATGGTAATACTATATAACGTTATACGTTACATGGTGATACTATATAACGTTATACGTTACATGGTGATACTATATAACGTTATACGTTACATGGTGATACTATATAACGTTATACGTTATAACGTAATACTATATAACGTTATACGTTATAACGTAATACTATATAACGTTATACGTTATAACGTAATAATATATAACGTTATACGTTATAACGTAATACTATATAACTTTATACGTTATAACGTAATACTATATAACGTTATACGTTATAACGTAATACTATATAACGTTATACGTTATAACGTAATACTATATAACGTTATACGTTATATGGTAATACTATATAACGTTATACGTTATAACGTAATACTATATAACGTTATACGTTATAACGTAATACTATATAACGTTATACGTTATAACGTAATACTATATAACGTTATACGTTATATGGTAATACTATATAACGTTATACGTTATAACGTAATACTATATAACGTTATACGTTATAACGTAATACTATATAACGTTATACGTTATAGCGTAATACTACATAACGTTATACGTTATATGGTAATACTAAATAACGTTATACGTTATAACGTAATACTATATAACGTTATACGTTATATGGTAATACTAAATAACGTTATACGTTATAACGTAATACTATATAACGTTATACGTTATAACGTAATACTATATAACGTTATACGTTATAACGTAATACTATATAACGTTATACGTTATAACGTAATACTATATAACGTTATACGTTATAGCGTAATACTACATAACGTTATACGTTATATGGTAATACTAAATAACGTTATACGTTATAACGTAATACTATATAACGTTATACGTTATATGGTAATACTAAATAACGTTATACGTTATAACGTAATACTATATAACGTTATACGTTATAACGTAATACTATATAACGTTATACGTTATAACGTAATACTATATAACGTTATACGTTATAACGTAATACTATATAACGTTATACGTTATAACGTAATACTATATAACTTTATACGTTATAACGTAATACTATATAACGTTATACGTTATAACGTAATACTATATAACGTTATACGTTATAACGTAATACTATATAACGTTATACGTTATAGCGTAATACTACATAACGTTATACGTTATATGGTAATACTAAATAACGTTATACGTTATAACGTAATACTATATAACGTTATACGTTATATGGTAATACTAAATAACGTTATACGTTATAACGTAATGCTATATAACGTTATACGTTATAACGTAATACTATATAACGTTATACGTTATAACGTAATACTATATAACGTTATACGTTATACGGTAATACTATATAACGTTATACGTTACATGGTGATACTATATAACGTTATACGTTACATGGTGATACTATATAACGTTATACGTTACATGGTGATACTATATAACGTTATACGTTATAACGTAATACTATATAATGTTATACGTTATAACGTAATACTATATAATGTTATACGTTATAACGTAATACTATATAACGTTATACGTTATAACGTAATACTATATAACGTTATACGTTATAACGTAATACTATATAACGTAATACGTTATAACGTAATACTATATAACGTTATACGATATAACGTAATACTATATAACGTTATACGTTATATGGTGATACTATATAACGTTATAACGTAATACTATATAACGTTATACGTTATATGGTAATACTATATAACGTTATACGTCATAACGTAATACTATATAACGTTATACGTTATATCGTAATACTATATAACGTTATACGTTATAACGTAATACTATATAACGTTATACGTTACATGGTGATACTATATAACGTTATACGTTACATGGTGATACTATATAACGTTATACGTTATAACGTAATACTATATAATGTTATACGTTATAACGTAATACTATATAATGTTATACGTTATAACGTAATACTATATAACGTTATACGTTATAACGTAATACTATATAACGTTATACGTTATAACGTAATACTATATAACGTTATACGTTATAACGTAATACTATATAACGTTATACGTTATAACGTAATACTACATTACGTTATACGTTATATGGTAATACTAAATAACGTTATACGTTATAACGTAATACTATATAACGTTATACGTTATATGGTGATACTATACAACGTTATAACGTAATACTATATAACGTTATACGTTATATGGTAATACTATATAACGTTATACGTCATAACGTAATACTATATAACGTTATACGTTATAACGTAATACTATATAACGTTATACGTTATAACGTAATACTATATAACGTTATACGTTATAACGTAATACTATATAACGTTATGCGTTATAACGTAATACTATATAACTTTATACGTTATAACGTAATACTATATAACGTTATACGTTATAACGTAATACTATATAACGTTATACGTTATAACGTAATACTATATAACGTTATACGTTATATGGTAATACTATATAACGTTATACGTTATAACGTAATACTATATAACGTTATACGTTATAACGTAATACTATATAACGTTATACGTTATAACGTAATACTATATAACGTTATACGTTATATGGTAATACTATATAACGTTATACGTTATAACGTAATACTATATAACGTTATACGTTACATGGTGATACTATATAACGTAATACGTTATAACGTAATACTATATAACGTTATACGATATAACGTAATACTATATAACGTTATACGTTATATGGTGATACTATATAACGTTATAACGTAATACTATATAACGTTATACGTTATAACGTAATACTATATAACGTTATACGTTATAACGTAATACTACATAACGTTATACGTTATATGGTAATACTAAATAACGTTATACGTTATAACGTAATACTATATAACGTAATACGTTATAACGTAATACTATATAACGTTATACGATATAACGTAATACTATATAACGTTATACGTTATATGGTGATACTATATAACGTTATAACGTAATACTATATAACGTTATACGTTATATGGTAATACTATATAACGTTATACGTCATAACGTAATACTATATAACGTTATACGTTATATCGTAATACTATATAACGTTATACGTTATAACGTAATACTATATAACGTTATACGTTACATGGTGATACTATATAACGTTATACGTTACATGGTGATACTATATAACGTTATACGTTATAACGTAATACTATATAATGTTATACGTTATAACGTAATACTATATAATGTTATACGTTATAACGTAATACTATATAACGTTATACGTTATAACGTAATACTATATAACGTTATACGTTATAACGTAATACTATATAACGTTATACGTTATAACGTAATACTATATAACGTTATACGTTATAACGTAATACTACATTACGTTATACGTTATATGGTAATACTAAATAACGTTATACGTTATAACGTAATACTATATAACGTTATACGTTATATGGTGATACTATACAACGTTATAACGTAATACTATATAACGTTATACGTTATATGGTAATACTATATAACGTTATACGTCATAACGTAATACTATATAACGTTATACGTTATAACGTAATACTATATAACGTTATACGTTATAACGTAATACTATATAACGTTATACGTTATAACGTAATACTATATAACGTTATACGTTATAACGTAATACTACATAACGTTATACGTTATAACGTAATACTATATAACGTTATGCGTTATAACGTAATACTATATAACTTTATACGTTATAACGTAATACTATATAACGTTATACGTTATAACGTAATACTATATAACGTTATACGTTATAACGTAATACTATATAACGTTATACGTTATATGGTAATACTATATAACGTTATACGTTATAACGTAATACTATATAACGTTATACGTTATAACGTAATACTATATAACGTTATACGTTATAACGTAATACTATATAACGTTATACGTTATATGGTAATACTATATAACGTTATACGTTACATGGTGATACTATATAACGTTATACGTTACATGGTGATACTATATAACGTTATACGTTACATGGTGATACTATATAACGTTATACGTTATAACGTAATACTATATAATGTTATACGTTATAACGTAATACTATATAATGTTATACGATATAACGTAATACTATATAACGTTATACGTTATAACGTAATACTATATAACGTTATACGTTATAACGTAATACTATATAACGTAATACGTTATAACGTAATACTATATAACGTTATACGATATAACGTAATACTATATAACGTTATACGTTATATGGTGATACTATATAACGTTATAACGTAATACTATATAACGTTATACGTTATAACGTAATACTATATAACGTTATACGTTATAACGTAATACTACATAACGTTATACGTTATATGGTAATACTAAATAACGTTATACGTTATAACGTAATACTATATAACGTTATACGTTATAACGTCATACTATATAACGTTATACGTTATAACGTAATACTATATAACGTTATACGTTATAACGTAATACTACATAACGTTATACGTTATATGGTAATACTAAATAACGTTATACGTTATAACGTAATACTATATAACGTTATACGTTATAACGTAATACTATATAACGTTATACGTTATAACGTAATACTATATAACGTTATACGTTATACGGTAATACTATATAACGTTATACGTTATAACGTAATACTACATAACGTTATACGTTATAACGTAATACTACATAACGTTATACGTTATATGGTAATACTAAATAACGTTATACGTTATAACGTAATACTATATAACGTTATACGTTATATGGTAATACTATATAACGTTATACGTTACATGGTGATACTATATAACGTTATACGTTACATGGTGATACTATATAACGTTATACGTTACATGGTGATACTATATAACGTTATACGTTATAACGTAATACTATATAACGTTATACGTTATAACGTAATACTATATAACGTTATACGTTATAACGTAATAATATATAACGTTATACGTTATAACGTAATACTATATAACTTTATACGTTATAACGTAATACTATATAACGTTATACGTTATAACGTAATACTATATAACGTTATACGTTATAACGTAATACTATATAACGTTATACGTTATATGGTAATACTATATAACGTTATACGTTATAACGTAATACTATATAACGTTATACGTTATAACGTAATACTATATAACGTTATACGTTATAACGTAATACTATATAACGTTATACGTTATATGGTAATACTATATAACGTTATACGTTATAACGTAATACTATATAACGTTATACGTTATAACTTAATACTATATAACGTTATACGTTATAGCGTAATACTACATAACGTTATACGTTATATGGTAATACTAAATAACGTTATACGTTATAACGTAATACTATATAACGTTATACGTTATATGGTAATACTAAATAACGTTATACGTTATAACGTAATACTATATAACGTTATACGTTATAACGTAATACTATATAACGTTATACGTTATAACGTAATACTATATAACGTTATACGTTATAACGTAATACTATATAACGTTATACGTTATAGCGTAATACTACATAACGTTATACGTTATATGGTAATACTAAATAACGTTATACGTTATAACGTAATACTATATAACGTTATACGTTATATGGTAATACTAAATAACGTTATACGTTATAACGTAATACTATATAACGTTATACGTTATAACGTAATACTATATAACGTTATACGTTATAACGTAATACTATATAACGTTATACGTTATAACGTAATACTATATAACGTTATACGTTATAACGTAATACTATATAACTTTATACGTTATAACGTAATACTATATAACGTTATACGTTATAACGTAATACTATATAACGTTATACGTTATAACGTAATACTATATAACGTTATACGTTATAACGTAATACTATATAACGTTATACGTTATAACGTAATACTATATAACGTTATACGTTATAACGTAATACTATATAACGTTATACGTTATAACGTAATACTATATAACGTTATACGTTATAACGTAATACTATATAACGTTATACGTTATATGGTAATACTATATAACGTTATACGTTACATGGTGATACTATATAACGTTATACGTTACATGGTGATACTATATAACGTTATACGTTACATGGTGATACTATACAACGTTATAACGTAATACTATATAACGTTATACGTTATATGGTAATACTATATAACGTTATACGTCATAACGTAATACTATATAACGTTATACGTTATAACGTAATACTATATAACGTTATACGTTATAACGTAATACTATATAACGTTATACGTTATAACGTAATACTATATAACGTTATACGTTATAACGTAATACTACATAACGTTATACGTTATAACGTAATACTATATAACGTTATGCGTTATAACGTAATACTATATAACTTTATACGTTATAACGTAATACTATATAACGTTATACGTTATAACGTAATACTATATAACGTAATACGTTATAACGTAATACTATATAACGTTATACGATATAACGTAATACTATATAACGTTATACGTTATATGGTGATACTATATAACGTTATAACGTAATACTATATAACGTTATACGTTATAACGTAATACTATATAACGTTATACGTTATAACGTAATACTACATAACGTTATACGTTATATGGTAATACTAAATAACGTTATACGTTATAACGTAATACTATATAACGTAATACGTTATAACGTAATACTATATAACGTTATACGATATAACGTAATACTATATAACGTTATACGTTATATGGTGATACTATATAACGTTATAACGTAATACTATATAACGTTATACGTTATATGGTAATACTATATAACGTTATACGTCATAACGTAATACTATATAACGTTATACGTTATATCGTAATACTATATAACGTTATACGTTATAACGTAATACTATATAACGTTATACGTTACATGGTGATACTATATAACGTTATACGTTACATGGTGATACTATATAACGTTATACGTTATAACGTAATACTATATAATGTTATACGTTATAACGTAATACTATATAATGTTATACGTTATAACGTAATACTATATAACGTTATACGTTATAACGTAATACTATATAACGTTATACGTTATAACGTAATACTATATAACGTTATACGTTATAACGTAATACTATATAACGTTATACGTTATAACGTAATACTACATTACGTTATACGTTATATGGTAATACTAAATAACGTTATACGTTATAACGTAATACTATATAACGTTATACGTTATATGGTGATACTATACAACGTTATAACGTAATACTATATAACGTTATACGTTATATGGTAATACTATATAACGTTATACGTCATAACGTAATACTATATAACGTTATACGTTATAACGTAATACTATATAACGTTATACGTTATAACGTAATACTATATAACGTTATACGTTATAACGTAATACTATATAACGTTATACGTTATAACGTAATACTACATAACGTTATACGTTATAACGTAATACTATATAACGTTATGCGTTATAACGTAATACTATATAACTTTATACGTTATAACGTAATACTATATAACGTTATACGTTATAACGTAATACTATATAACGTTATACGTTATAACGTAATACTATATAACGTTATACGTTATATGGTAATACTATATAACGTTATACGTTATAACGTAATACTATATAACGTTATACGTTATAACGTAATACTATATAACGTTATACGTTATAACGTAATACTATATAACGTTATACGTTATATGGTAATACTATATAACGTTATACGTTACATGGTGATACTATATAACGTTATACGTTACATGGTGATACTATATAACGTTATACGTTACATGGTGATACTATATAACGTTATACGTTATAACGTAATACTATATAATGTTATACGTTATAACGTAATACTATATAATGTTATACGTTATAACGTAATACTATATAACGTTATACGTTATAACGTAATACTATATAACGTTATACGTTATAACGTAATACTATATAACGTAATACGTTATAACGTAATACTATATAACGTTATACGATATAACGTAATACTATATAACGTTATACGTTATATGGTGATACTATATAACGTTATAACGTAATACTATATAACGTTATACGTTATAACGTAATACTATATAACGTTATACGTTATAACGTAATACTACATAACGTTATACGTTATATGGTAATACTAAATAACGTTATACGTTATAACGTAATACTATATAACGTTATACGTTATAACGTCATACTATATAACGTTATACGTTATAACGTAATACTATATAACGTTATACGTTATAACGTAATACTACATAACGTTATACGTTATATGGTAATACTAAATAACGTTATACGTTATAACGTAATACTATATAACGTTATACGTTATAACGTAATACTATATAACGTTATACGTTATAACGTAATACTATATAACGTTATACGTTATACGGTAATACTATATAACGTTATACGTTATAACGTAATACTACATAACGTTATACGTTATAACGTAATACTACATAACGTTATACGTTATATGGTAATACTAAATAACGTTATACGTTATAACGTAATACTATATAACGTTATACGTTATATGGTAATACTATATAACGTTATACGTTACATGGTGATACTATATAACGTTATACGTTACATGGTGATACTATATAACGTTATACGTTACATGGTGATACTATATAACGTTATACGTTATAACGTAATACTATATAACGTTATACGTTATAACGTAATACTATATAACGTTATACGTTATAACGTAATAATATATAACGTTATACGTTATAACGTAATACTATATAACTTTATACGTTATAACGTAATACTATATAACGTTATACGTTATAACGTAATACTATATAACGTTATACGTTATAACGTAATACTATATAACGTTATACGTTATATGGTAATACTATATAACGTTATACGTTATAACGTAATACTATATAACGTTATACGTTATAACGTAATACTATATAACGTTATACGTTATAACGTAATACTATATAACGTTATACGTTATATGGTAATACTATATAACGTTATACGTTATAACGTAATACTATATAACGTTATACGTTATAACTTAATACTATATAACGTTATACGTTATAGCGTAATACTACATAACGTTATACGTTATATGGTAATACTAAATAACGTTATACGTTATAACGTAATACTATATAACGTTATACGTTATATGGTAATACTAAATAACGTTATACGTTATAACGTAATACTATATAACGTTATACGTTATAACGTAATACTATATAACGTTATACGTTATAACGTAATACTATATAACGTTATACGTTATAACGTAATACTATATAACGTTATACGTTATAGCGTAATACTACATAACGTTATACGTTATATGGTAATACTAAATAACGTTATACGTTATAACGTAATACTATATAACGTTATACGTTATATGGTAATACTAAATAACGTTATACGTTATAACGTAATACTATATAACGTTATACGTTATAACGTAATACTATATAACGTTATACGTTATAACGTAATACTATATAACGTTATACGTTATAACGTAATACTATATAACGTTATACGTTATAACGTAATACTATATAACGTTATACGTTATAACGTAATACTATATAACGTTATACGTTATAACGTAATACTATATAACGTTATACGTTATAACGTAATACTATATAACGTTATACGTTATAGCGTAATACTACATAACGTTATACGTTATATGGTAATACTAAATAACGTTATACGTTATAACGTAATACTATATAACGTTATACGTTATATGGTAATACTAAATAACGTTATACGTTATAACGTAATACTATATAACGTTATACGTTATAACGTAATACTATATAACGTTATACGTTATAACGTAATACTATATAACGTTATACGTTATACGGTAATACTATATAACGTTATACGTTACATGGTGATACTATATAACGTTATACGTTAATGGTGATACTATATAACGTTATACGTTACATGGTGATACTATATAACGTTATACGTTATAACGTAATACTATATAATGTTATACGTTATAACGTAATACTATATAATGTTATACGTTATAACGTAATACTATATAACGTTATACGTTATAACGTAATACTATATAACGTTATACGTTATAACGTAATACTATATAACGTAATACGTTATAACGTAATACTATATAACGTTATACGATATAACGTAATACTATATAACGTTATACGTTATATGGTGATACTA
>NW_027185154.1:0-26589 GCF_040668555.2 Bombus flavifrons
AACGTTATATAGTATTGCGTTATGACGTATAACGTTATATAGTATTACCATATAACGTATAACGTTATATAGTATTACGTTATAACGTTATATAGTATCACCATATAACGTATAACGTTATATAGTATTACGTTATATCGTATAACGTTATATAGTATTACGTTATAACGTATTACGTTATATAGTATTACGTTATAACGTATAACGTTATACAGTATTACGTTATAACGTATAACGTTATATAGTATTACGTTATAACGTATAACATTATATAGTATTACGTTATAACGTATAACGTTATATAGTATTACCGTATAACGTATAACGTTATATAGTATTACGTTATAACGTATAACGTTATATAGTATTACGTTATAACGTATAACGTTATATAGTATTACGTTATAACGTATAACGTTATTTAGTATTACCATATAACGTATAACGTTATATAGTATTACGTTATAACGTATAACGTTATTTAGTATTACCATATAACGTATAACGTTATGTAGTATTACGCTATAACGTATAACGTTATATAGTATTACGTTATAACGTATAACGTTATATAGTATTACGTTATAACGTATAACGTTATATAGTATTACCATATAACGTATAACGTTATATAGTATTACGTTATAACGTATAACGTTATATAGTATTACGTTATAACGTATAACGTTATATAGTATTACGTTATAACGTATAACGTTATATAGTATTACGTTATAACGTATAACGTTATATAGTATTACGTTATAACGTATAACGTTATATAGTATTACGTTATAACGTATAACGTTATATAGTATTACGTTATAACGTATAACGTTATATAGTATCACCATGTAACGTATAACGTTATATAGTATCACCATGTAACGCATAACGTTATATAGTATCACCATGTAACGTATAACGTTATATAGTATTACCATATAACGTATAACGTTATATAGTATTACGTTATAACGTATAACGTTATATAGTATTACGTTATAACGTATAACGTTATATAGTATTACGTTATAACGTATAACGTTATTTAGTATTACCATATAACGTATAACGTTATGTAGTATTACGTTATAACGTATAACGTTATATAGTATTACGTTATAACGTATAACGTTATATAGTATTACGTTATAACGTATAACGTTATATAGTATTGCGTTATGACGTATAACGTTATATAGTATTACCATATAACGTATAACGTTATATAGTATTACGTTATAACGTTATATAGTATCACCATATAACGTATAACGTTATATAGTATTACGTTATATCGTATAACGTTATATAGTATTACGATATAACGTATTACGTTATATAGTATTACGTTATAACGTATAACGTTATACAGTATTACGTTATAACGTATAACGTTATATAGTATTACGTTATAACGTATAACGTTATATAGTATTACGTTATAACGTATAACGTTATATAGTATCACCATGTAACGTATAACGTTATATAGTATCACCATGTAACGTATAACGTTATATAGTATTACGTTATAACGTATAACGTTATATAGTATTACGTTATAACGTATAACGTTATATAGTATTACGTTATGACGTATAACGTTATATAGTATTACGTTATAACGTTATATAGTATCACCATATAACGTATAACGTTATATAGTATTACGTTATATCGTATAACGTTATATAGTATTACGTTATAACGTATTACGTTATATAGTATTACGTTATAACGTATAACGTTATATAGTATTACGTTATAACGTATAACGTTATATAGTATTACGTTATAACGTATAACATTATATAGTATTACGTTATAACGTATAACATTATATAGTATTACGTTATAACGTATAACGTTATATAGTATCACCATGTAACGTATAACGTTATATAGTATCACCATGTAACGTATAACGTTATATATTATCACCATGTAACGTATAACGTTATATAGTATCACCATGTAACGTATAACGTTATATAGTATTACCGTATAACGTATAACGTTATATAGTATTACGTTATAACGTATAACGTTATATAGTATTACGTTGTAACGTATAACGTTATATAGTATTACGTTATAACGTATAACGTTATTTAGTATTACCATATAACGTATAACGTTATATAGTATTACGTTATAACGTATAACGTTATATAGTATTACGTTATAACGTATAACGTTATATAGTATTACGTTATAACGTATAACGTTATATAGTATTACGTTATAACGTATAACGTTATATAGTATTACGTTATAACGTATAACGTTATATAGTATTACGTTATGACGTATAACGTTATATAGTATTACGTTATAACGTATAACGTTATATAGTATTACGTTATAACGTATAACGTTATATAGTATTACGTTATAACGTATAACGTTATTTAGTATTACCATATAACGTATAACGTTATGTAGTATTACGTTATAACGTATAACGTTATATAGTATTACGTTATAACGTATAACGTTATATAGTATTACGTTATAACGTATAACGTTATATAGTATTGCGTTATGACGTATAACGTTATATAGTATTACCATATAACGTATAACGTTATATAGTATTACGTTATAACGTTATATAGTATCACCATATAACGTATAACGTTATATAGTATTACGTTATATCGTATAACGTTATATAGTATTACGTTATAACGTATTACGTTATATAGTATTACGTTATAACGTATAACGTTATACAGTATTACGTTATAACGTATAACGTTATATAGTATTACGTTATAACGTATAACATTATATAGTATTACGTTATAACGTATAACGTTATATAGTATTACGTTATAACGTATAACGTTATATAGTATCACCATGTAACGTATAACGTTATATAGTATCACCATGTAACGTATAACGTTATATAGTATTACGTTATAACGTATAACGTTATATAGTATTACGTTATAACGTATAACGTTATATAGTATTACGTTATGACGTATAACGTTATATAGTATTACGTTATAACGTTATATAGTATCACCATATAACGTATAACGTTATATAGTATTACGTTATATCGTATAACGTTATATAGTATTACGTTATAACGTATTACGTTATATAGTATTACGTTATAACGTATAACGTTATATAGTATTACGTTATAACGTATAACGTTATATAGTATTACGTTATAACGTATAACATTATATAGTATTACGTTATAACGTATAACATTATATAGTATTACGTTATAACGTATAACGTTATATAGTATCACCATGTAACGTATAACGTTATATAGTATCACCATGTAACGTATAACGTTATATATTATCACCATGTAACGTATAACGTTATATAGTATCACCATGTAACGTATAACGTTATATAGTATTACCGTATAACGTATAACGTTATATAGTATTACGTTATAACGTATAACGTTATATAGTATTACGTTATAACGTATAACGTTATATAGTATTACGTTATAACGTATAACGTTATATAGTATCACCATGTAACGTATAACGTTATATAGTATCACCATGTAACGTATAACGTTATATATTATCACCATGTAACGTATAACGTTATATAGTATCACCATGTAACGTATAACGTTATATAGTATTACCGTATAACGTATAACGTTATATAGTATTACGTTATAACGTATAACGTTATATAGTATTACGTTATAACGTATAACGTTATATAGTATTACGTTATAACGTATAACGTTATATAGTATCACCATGTAACGTATAACGTTATATAGTATCACCATGTAACGTATAACGTTATATATTATCACCATGTAACGTATAACGTTATTTAGTATTACCATATAACGTATAACGTTATGTAGTATTACGCTATAACGTATAACGTTATATAGTATTACGTTATAACGTATAACGTTATATAGTATTACGTTATAACGTATAACGTTATATAGTATTACGTTATAACGTATAAAGTTATATAGTATTACGTTATAACGTATAACGTTATATAGTATTACGTTATAACGTATAACGTTATATAGTATTACGTTATAACGTATAACGTTATATAGTATTACGTTATAACGTATAACGTTATTTAGTATTACCATATAACGTATAACGTTATGTAGTATTACGTTATAACGTATAACGTTATATAGTATTACGTTATAACGTATAACGTTATATAGTATTACGTTATAACGTATAACGTTATATAGTATTGCGTTATGACGTATAACGTTATATAGTATTACCATATAACGTATAACGTTATATAGTATTACGTTATAACGTTATATAGTATCACCATATAACGTATAACGTTATATAGTATTACGTTATATCGTATAACGTTATATAGTATTACGATATAACGTATTACGTTATATAGTATTACGTTATAACGTATAACGTTATACAGTATTACGTTATAATGTATAACGTTATATAGTATTACGTTATAACGTATAACATTATATAGTATTACGTTATAACGTATAACGTTATATAGTATTACGTTATAACGTATAACGTTATATAGTATCACCATGTAACGTATAACGTTATATAGTATCACCATGTAACGTATAACGTTATATAGTATTACGTTATAACGTATAACGTTATATAGTATTACGTTATAACGTATAACGTTATATAGTATTACGTTATGACGTATAACGTTATATAGTATTACGTTATAACGTTATATAGTATCACCATATAACGTATAACGTTATATAGTATTACGTTATATCGTATAACGTTATATAGTATTACGTTATAACGTATTACGTTATATAGTATTACGTTATAACGTATAACGTTATATAGTATTACGTTATAACGTATAACGTTATATAGTATTACGTTATAACGTATAACATTATATAGTATTACGTTATAACGTATAACATTATATAGTATTACGTTATAACGTATAACGTTATATAGTATCACCATGTAACGTATAACGTTATATAGTATCACCATGTAACGTATAACGTTATATATTATCACCATGTAACGTATAACGTTATATAGTATCACCATGTAACGTATAACGTTATATAGTATTACCGTATAACGTATAACGTTATATAGTATTACGTTATAACGTATAACGTTATATAGTATTACGTTATAACGTATAACGTTATATAGTATTACGTTATAACGTATAACGTTATTTAGTATTACCATATAACGTATAACGTTATATAGTATTACGTTATAACGTATAACGTTATATAGTATTACGTTATAACGTATAACGTTATATAGTATTGCGTTATAACGTATAACGTTATATAGTATTACGTTATAACGTATAACGTTATATAGTATTACGTTATGACGTATAACGTTATATAGTATTACGTTATGACGTATAACGTTATATAGTATTACGTTATGACGTATAACGTTATATAGTATTACGTTATAACGTATAACGTTATATAGTATTACGTTATAACGTATAACGTTATTTAGTATTACCATATAACGTATAACGTTATGTAGTATTACGTTATAACGTATAACGTTATATAGTATTACGTTATAACGTATAACGTTATATAGTATTACGTTATAACGTATAACGTTATATAGTATTGCGTTATGACGTATAACGTTATATAGTATTACCATATAACGTATAACGTTATATAGTATTACGTTATAACGTTATATAGTATCACCATATAACGTATAACGTTATATAGTATTACGTTATATCGTATAACGTTATATAGTATTACGTTATAACGTATTACGTTATATAGTATTACGTTATAACGTATAACGTTATACAGTATTACGTTATAACGTATAACGTTATATAGTATTACGTTATAACGTATAACATTATATAGTATTACGTTATAACGTATAACGTTATATAGTATTACGTTATAACGTGTAACGTTATATAGTATCACCATGTAACGTATAACGTTATATAGTATCACCATGTAACGTATAACGTTATATAGTATTACGTTATAACGTATAACGTTATATAGTATTACGTTATAACGTATAACGTTATATAGTATTACGTTATGACGTATAACGTTATATAGTATTACGTTATAACGTTATATAGTATCACCATATAACGTATAACGTTATATAGTATTACGTTATAACGTATAACGTTATATAGTATCACCATGTAACGTATAACGTTATATAGTATCACCATGTAACGTATAACGTTATATATTATCACCATGTAACGTATAACGTTATATAGTATCACCATGTAACGTATAACGTTATATAGTATTACCGTATAACGTATAACGTTATATAGTATTACGTTATAACGTATAACGTTATATAGTATTACGTTATAACGTATAACGTTATATAGTATTACGTTATAACGTATAACGTTATATAGTATCACCATGTAACGTATAACGTTATATAGTATCACCATGTAACGTATAACGTTATATATTATCACCATGTAACGTATAACGTTATATAGTATCACCATGTAACGTATAACGTTATATAGTATTACCGTATAACGTATAACGTTATATAGTATTACGTTATAACGTATAACGTTATATAGTATTACGTTATAACGTATAACGTTATATAGTATTACGTTATAACGTATAACGTTATATAGTATCACCATGTAACGTATAACGTTATATAGTATCACCATGTAAGGTATAACGTTATATATTATCACCATGTAACGTATAACGTTATTTAGTATTACCATATAACGTATAACGTTATGTAGTATTACGCTATAACGTATAACGTTATATAGTATTACGTTATAACGTATAACGTTATATAGTATTACGTTATAACGTATAACGTTATATAGTATTACGTTATAACGTATAAAGTTATATAGTATTACGTTATAACGTATAACGTTATATAGTATTACGTTATAACGTATAACGTTATATAGTATTACGTTATAACGTATAACGTTATATAGTATTACGTTATAACGTATAACGTTATATAGTATTACGTTATAACGTATAACGTTATATAGTATTACGTTATAACGTATAACGTTATTTAGTATTACCACATAACGTATAACGTTATGTAGTATTACGTTATAACGTATAACGTTATATAGTATTACGTTATAACGTATATCGTTATATAGTATTACCATATAACGTATAACGTTATATAGTATTACGTTATAACGTATAACGTTATATAGTATTACGTTATAACGTATAACGTTATATAGTATTACGTTATAACGTATAAAGTTATATAGTATTACGTTATAACGTATAACGTTATATAGTATTACGTTATAACGTATAACGTTATATAGTATTACGTCATAACGTATAACGTTATATAGTATTACGTTATAACGTATAACGTTATATAGTATTACGTTATAACGTATAACGTTATATAGTATCACCATGTAACGTATAACGTTATATAGTATCACCATGTAACGTATAACGTTATATAGTATCACCATGTAACGTATAACGTTATACAGTATTACCATATAACGTATAACGTTATATAGTATTACGTTATAACGTATAACGTTATTTAGTATTACCATATAACGTATAACGTTATGTAGTATTACGTTATAACGTATAACGTTATATAGTATTACGTTATAACGTATAACGTTATATAGTATTACGTTATAACGTATAACGTTATATAGTATTACGTTATAACGTATAACGTTATATAGTATTACGTTATAACGTATAACGTTATATAGTATCACCATGTAACGTATAACGTTATATAGTATCACCATGTAACGTATAACGTTATATAGTATCACCATGTAACGTATAACGTTATATAGTATTACCATATAACGTATAACGTTATGTAGTATTACGTTATAACGTATAACGTTATATAGTATTACGTTATAACGTATAACGTTATATAGTATTACCATATCACGTATAACGTTATATAGTATTACGGTATAACGTATAACGTTATATACTATTACGTTATAACGTTATATAGTATCACCATGTAACGTATAACGTTATATAGTATCACCATGTAACGTATAACGTTATATAGTATCACCATGTAACGTATAACGTTATATAGTATTACCATATAACGTATAACGTTATGTAGTATTACGTTATAACGTATAACGTTATATACTATTACGTTATAACGTTATATAGTATCACCATGTAACGTATAACGTTATATAGTATCACCATGTAACGTATAACGTTATATAGTATCACCATGTAACGTATAACGTTATATAGTATTACCATATAACGTATAACGTTATGTAGTATTACGTTATAACGTATAACGTTATATAGTATTACGTTATAACGTATAACGTTATATAGTATTACCATATCACGTATAACGTTATATAGTATTACGTTATAACGTATAACGTTATATAGTATTGCGTTATGACGTATAACGTTATATAGTATTACCATATAACGTATAACGTTATATAGTATTACGTTATAACGTTATATAGTATCACCATATAACGTATAACGTTATATAGTATTACGTTATATCGTATAGCGTTATATAGTATTACGTTATAACGTATTACGTTATATAGTATTACGTTATAACGTATAACGTTATACAGTATTACGTTATAACGTATAACGTTATATAGTATTACGTTATAACGTATAACATTATATAGTATTACGTTATAACGTATAACGTTATATAGTATTACGTTATAACGTATAACGTTATATAGTATCACCATGTAACGTATAACGTTATATAGTATCACCATGTAACGTATAAAGTTATATAGTATTACGTTATAACGTATAACGTTATATAGTATTACGTTATAACGTATAACGTTATATAGTATTACGTTATGACGTATAACGTTATATAGTATTACGTTATAACGTTATATAGTATCACCATATAACGTATAACGTTATATAGTATTACGTTATATCGTATAACGTTATATAGTATTACGTTATAACGTATTACGTTATATAGTATTACGTTATAACGTATAACGTTATATAGTATTACGTTATAACGTATAACGTTATATAGTATTACGTTATAACGTATAACATTATATAGTATTACGTTATAACGTATAACATTATATAGTATTACGTTATAACGTATAACGTTATATAGTATCACCATGTAACGTATAACGTTATATAGTATCACCATGTAACGTATAACGTTATATATTATCACCATGTAACGTATAACGTTATATAGTATCACCATGTAACGTATAACGTTATATAGTATTACCGTATAACGTATAACGTTATATAGTATTACGTTATAACGTATAACGTTATATAGTATTACGTTATAACGTATAACGTTATATAGTATTACGTTATAACGTATAACGTTATTTAGTATTACCATATAACGTATAACGTTATATAGTATTACGTTATAACGTATAACGTTATATAGTATTACGTTATAACGTATAACGTTATATAGTATTACGTTATAACGTATAACGTTATATAGTATTACGTTATAACGTATAACGTTATATAGTATTACGTTATAACGTATAACGTTATATAGTATTACGTTATGACGTATAACGTTATATAGTATTACGTTATAACGTATAACGTTATATAGTATTACGTTATAACGTATAACGTTATATAGTATTACGTTATAACGTATAACGTTATTTAGTATTACCATATAACGTATAACGTTATGTAGTATTACGTTATAACGTATAACGTTATATAGTATTACGTTATAACGTATAACGTTATATAGTATTACGTTATAACGTATAACGTTATATAGTATTGCGTTATGACGTATAACGTTATATAGTATTACCATATAACGTATAACGTTATATAGTATTACGTTATAACGTATAACGTTATATAGTATTACGTTATAACGTATAACGTTATATAGTATTACGTTATAACGTATAAAGTTATATAGTATTACGTTATAACGTATAACGTTATATAGTATTACGTTATAACGTATAACGTTATATAGTATTACGTCATAACGTATAACGTTATATAGTATTACGTTATAACGTATAACGTTATATAGTATTACGTTATAACGTATAACGTTATATAGTATCACCATGTAACGTATAACGTTATATAGTATCACCATGTAACGTATAACGTTATATAGTATCACCATGTAACGTATAACGTTATACAGTATTACCATATAACGTATAACGTTATATAGTATTACGTTATAACGTATAACGTTATTTAGTATTACCATATAACGTATAACGTTATGTAGTGTTACGTTATAACGTATAACGTTATATAGTATTACGTTATAACGTATAACGTTATATAGTATTACGTTATAACGTATAACGTTATATAGTATTACGTTATAACGTATAACGTTATATAGTATTACGTTATAACGTATAACGTTATATAGTATCACCATGTAACGTATAACGTTATATAGTATCACCATGTAACGTATAACGTTATATAGTATCACCATGTAACGTATAACGTTATATAGTATTACCATATAACGTATAACGTTATGTAGTATTACGTTATAACGTATAACGTTATATAGTATTACGTTATAACGTATAACGTTATATAGTATTACCATATCACGTATAACGTTATATAGTATTACGGTATAACGTATAACGTTATATACTATTACGTTATAACGTTATATAGTATCACCATGTAACGTATAACGTTATATAGTATCACCATGTAACGTATAACGTTATATAGTATCACCATGTAACGTATAACGTTATATAGTATTACCATATAACGTATAACGTTATGTAGTATTACGTTATAACGTATAACGTTATATAGTATCACCATGTAACGTATAACGTTATATAGTATCACCATGTAACGTATAACGTTATATAGTATTACGTTATAACGTATAACGTTATATAGTATTACGTTATAACGTATAACGTTATATAGTATTACGTTATGACGTATAACGTTATATAGTATTACGTTATAACGTTATATAGTATCACCATATAACGTATAACGTTATATAGTATTACGTTATAACGTATAACGTTATATAGTATCACCATGTAACGTATAACGTTATATAGTATCACCATGTAACGTATAACGTTATATAGTATCACCATGTAACGTATAACGTTATATAGTATTACCGTATAACGTATAACGTTATATAGTATTACGTTATAACGTATAACGTTATATAGTATTACGTTATAACGTATAACGTTATATAGTATTACGTTATGACGTATAACGTTATATAGTATTACGTTATAACGTTATATAGTATCACCATATAACGTATAACGTTATATAGTATTACGTTATAACGTATAACGTTATATAGTATCACCATGTAACGTATAACGTTATATAGTATCACCATGTAACGTATAACGTTATATATTATCACCATGTAACGTATAACGTTATATAGTATCACCATGTAACGTATAACGTTATATAGTATTACCGTATAACGTATAACGTTATATAGTATTACGTTATAACGTATAACGTTATATAGTATTACGTTATAACGTATAACGTTATATAGTATTACGTTATAACGTATAACGTTATATAGTATCACCATGTAACGTATAACGTTATATAGTATCACCATGTAACGTATAACGTTATATATTATCACCATGTAACGTATAACGTTATATAGTATCACCATGTAACGTATAACGTTATATAGTATTACCGTATAACGTATAACGTTATATAGTATTACGTTATAACGTATAACGTTATATAGTATTACGTTATAACGTATAACGTTATATAGTATTACGTTATAACGTATAACGTTATATAGTATCACCATGTAACGTATAACGTTATATAGTATCACCATGTAACGTATAACGTTATATATTATCACCATGTAACGTATAACGTTATTTAGTATTACCATATAACGTATAACGTTATGTAGTATTACGCTATAACGTATAACGTTATATAGTATTACGTTATAACGTATAACGTTATATAGTATTACGTTATAACGTATAACGTTATATAGTATTACGTTATAACGTATAAAGTTATATAGTATTACGTTATAACGTATAACGTTATATAGTATTACGTTATAACGTATAACGTTATATAGTATTACGTTATAACGTATAACGTTATATAGTATTACGTTATAACGTATAACGTTATATAGTATTACGTTATAACGTATAACGTTATATAGTATTACGTTATAACGTATAACGTTATTTAGTATTACCACATAACGTATAACGTTATGTAGTATTACGTTATAACGTATAACGTTATATAGTATTACGTTATAACGTATATCGTTATATAGTATTACCATATAACGTATAACGTTATATAGTATTACGTTATAACGTATAACGTTATATAGTATTACGTTATAACGTATAACGTTATATAGTATTACGTTATAACGTATAAAGTTATATAGTATTACGTTATAACGTATAACGTTATATAGTATTACGTTATAACGTATAACGTTATATAGTATTACGTCATAACGTATAACGTTATATAGTATTACGTTATAACGTATAACGTTATATAGTATTACGTTATAACGTATAACGTTATATAGTATCACCATGTAACGTATAACGTTATATAGTATCACCATGTAACGTATAACGTTATATAGTATCACCATGTAACGTATAACGTTATACAGTATTACCATATAACGTATAACGTTATATAGTATTACGTTATAACGTATAACGTTATTTAGTATTACCATATAACGTATAACGTTATGTAGTATTACGTTATAACGTATAACGTTATATAGTATTACGTTATAACGTATAACGTTATATAGTATTACGTTATAACGTATAACGTTATATAGTATTACGTTATAACGTATAACGTTATATAGTATTACGTTATAACGTATAACGTTATATAGTATCACCATGTAACGTATAACGTTATATAGTATCACCATGTAACGTATAACGTTATATAGTATCACCATGTAACGTATAACGTTATATAGTATTACCATATAACGTATAACGTTATGTAGTATTACGTTATAACGTATAACGTTATATAGTATTACGTTATAACGTATAACGTTATATAGTATTACCATATCACGTATAACGTTATATAGTATTACGGTATAACGTATAACGTTATATACTATTACGTTATAACGTTATATAGTATCACCATGTAACGTATAACGTTATATAGTATTACGTTATAACGTTATATAGTATCACCATATAACGTATAACGTTATATAGTATTACGTTATATCGTATAACGTTATATAGTATTACGTTATAACGTATTACGTTATATAGTATTACGTTATAACGTATAACGTTATACAGTATTACGTTATAACGTATAACGTTATATAGTATTACGTTATAACGTATAACATTATATAGTATTACGTTATAACGTATAACGTTATATAGTATTACGTTATAACGTATAACGTTATATAGTATCACCATGTAACGTATAACGTTATATAGTATCACCATGTAACGTATAAAGTTATATAGTATTACGTTATAACGTATAACGTTATATAGTATTACGTTATAACGTATAACGTTATATAGTATTACGTTATGACGTATAACGTTATATAGTATTACGTTATAACGTTATATAGTATCACCATATAACGTATAACGTTATATAGTATTACGTTATATCGTATAACGTTATATAGTATTACGTTATAACGTATTACGTTATATAGTATTACGTTATAACGTATAACGTTATATAGTATTACGTTATAACGTATAACGTTATATAGTATTACGTTATAACGTATAACATTATATAGTATTACGTTATAACGTATAACATTATATAGTATTACGTTATAACGTATAACGTTATATAGTATCACCATGTAACGTATAACGTTATATAGTATCACCATGTAACGTATAACGTTATATATTATCACCATGTAACGTATAACGTTATATAGTATCACCATGTAACGTATAACGTTATATAGTATTACCGTATAACGTATAACGTTATATAGTATTACGTTATAACGTATAACGTTATATAGTATTACGTTATAACGTATAACGTTATATAGTATTACGTTATAACGTATAACGTTATTTAGTATTACCATATAACGTATAACGTTATATAGTATTACGTTATAACGTATAACGTTATATAGTATTACGTTATAACGTATAACGTTATATAGTATTACGTTATAACGTATAACGTTATATAGTATTACGTTATAACGTATAACGTTATATAGTATTACGTTATAACGTATAACGTTATATAGTATTACGTTATGACGTATAACGTTATATAGTATTACGTTATAACGTATAACGTTATATAGTATTACGTTATAACGTATAACGTTATATAGTATTACGTTATAACGTATAACGTTATTTAGTATTACCATATAACGTATAACGTTATGTAGTATTACGTTATAACGTATAACGTTATATAGTATTACGTTATAACGTATAACGTTATATAGTATTACGTTATAACGTATAACGTTATATAGTATTGCGTTATGACGTATAACGTTATATAGTATTACCATATAACGTATAACGTTATATAGTATTACGTTATAACGTTATATAGTATCACCATATAACGTATAACGTTATATAGTATTACGTTATATCGTATAACGTTATATAGTATTACGTTATAACGTATAACATTATATAGTATTACGTTATAACGTATAACGTTATTTAGTATTACCACATAACGTATAACGTTATGTAGTATTACGTTATAACGTATAACGTTATATAGTATTACGTTATAACGTATATCGTTATATAGTATTACCATATAACGTATAACGTTATATAGTATTACGTTATAACGTATAACGTTATATAGTATTACGTTATAACGTATAACGTTATATAGTATTACGTTATAACGTATAAAGTTATATAGTATTACGTTATAACGTATAACGTTATATAGTATTACGTTATAACGTATAACGTTATATAGTATTACGTCATAACGTATAACGTTATATAGTATTACGTTATAACGTATAACGTTATATAGTATTACGTTATAACGTATAACGTTATATAGTATCACCATGTAACGTATAACGTTATATAGTATCACCATGTAACGTATAACGTTATATAGTATCACCATGTAACGTATAACGTTATACAGTATTACCATATAACGTATAACGTTATATAGTATTACGTTATAACGTATAACGTTATTTAGTATTACCATATAACGTATAACGTTATGTAGTGTTACGTTATAACGTATAACGTTATATAGTATTACGTTATAACGTATAACGTTATATAGTATTACGTTATAACGTATAACGTTATATAGTATTACGTTATAACGTATAACGTTATATAGTATTACGTTATAACGTATAACGTTATATAGTATCACCATGTAACGTATAACGTTATATAGTATCACCATGTAACGTATAACGTTATATAGTATCACCATGTAACGTATAACGTTATATAGTATTACCATATAACGTATAACGTTATGTAGTATTACGTTATAACGTATAACGTTATATAGTATTACGTTATAACGTATAACGTTATATAGTATTACCATATCACGTATAACGTTATATAGTATTACGGTATAACGTATAACGTTATATACTATTACGTTATAACGTTATATAGTATCACCATGTAACGTATAACGTTATATAGTATCACCATGTAACGTATAACGTTATATAGTATCACCATGTAACGTATAACGTTATATAGTATTACCATATAACGTATAACGTTATGTAGTATTACGTTATAACGTATAACGTTATATAGTATTACGTTATAACGTATAACGTTATATAGTATTACCATATCACGTATAACGTTATATAGTATTACGTTATAACGTATAACGTTATATAGTATTGCGTTATGACGTATAACGTTATATAGTATTACCATATAACGTATAACGTTATATAGTATTACGTTATAACGTTATATAGTATCACCATATAACGTATAACGTTATATAGTATTACGTTATATCGTATAACGTTATATAGTATTACGTTATAACGTATTACGTTATATAGTATTACGTTATAACGTATAACGTTATACAGTATTACGTTATAACGTATAACGTTATATAGTATTACGTTATAACGTATAACATTATATAGTATTACGTTATAACGTATAACGTTATATAGTATTACGTTATAACGTATAACGTTATATAGTATCACCATGTAACGTATAACGTTATATAGTATCACCATGTAACGTATAAAGTTATATAGTATTACGTTATAACGTATAACGTTATATAGTATTACGTTATAACGTATAACGTTATATAGTATTACGTTATGACGTATAACGTTATATAGTATTACGTTATAACGTTATATAGTATCACCATATAACGTATAACGTTATATAGTATTACGTTATATCGTATAACGTTATATAGTATTACGTTATAACGTATTACGTTATATAGTATTACGTTATAACGTATAACGTTATATAGTATTACGTTATAACGTATAACGTTATATAGTATTACGTTATAACGTATAACATTATATAGTATTACGTTATAACGTATAACATTATATAGTATTACGTTATAACGTATAACGTTATATAGTATCACCATGTAACGTATAACGTTATATAGTATCACCATGTAACGTATAACGTTATATATTATCACCATGTAACGTATAACGTTATATAGTATCACCATGTAACGTATAACGTTATATAGTATTACCGTATAACGTATAACGTTATATAGTATTACGTTATAACGTATAACGTTATATAGTATTACGTTATAACGTATAACGTTATATAGTATTACGTTATAACGTATAACGTTATTTAGTATTACCATATAACGTATAACGTTATATAGTATTACGTTATAACGTATAACGTTATATAGTATTACGTTATAACGTATTACGTTATATAGTATTACGTTATAACGTATAACGTTATATAGTATTACGTTATAACGTATAACGTTATATAGTATTACGTTATAACGTATAACGTTATATAGTATTACGTTATGACGTATAACGTTATATAGTATTACGTTATAACGTATAACGTTATATAGTATTACGTTATAACGTATAACGTTATATAGTATTACGTTATAACGTATAACGTTATTTAGTATTACCATATAACGTATAACGTTATGTAGTATTACGTTATAACGTATAACGTTATATAGTATTACGTTATAACGTATAACGTTATATAGTATTACGTTATAACGTATAACGTTATATAGTATTGCGTTATGACGTATAACGTTATATAGTATTACCATATAACGTATAACGTTATATAGTATTACGTTATAACGTTATATAGTATCACCATATAACGTATAACGTTATATAGTATTACGTTATATCGTATAACGTTATATAGTATTACGTTATAACGTATAACATTATATAGTATTACGTTATAACGTATAACGTTATATAGTATTACGTTATAACGTATAACGTTATATAGTATCACCATGTAACGTATAACGTTATATAGTATCACCATGTAACGTATAACGTTATATAGTATTACGTTATAACGTATAACGTTATATAGTATTACGTTATAACGTATAACGTTATATAGTATTACGTTATGACGTATAACGTTATATAGTATTACGTTATAACGTTATATAGTATCACCATATAACGTATAACGTTATATAGTATTACGTTATATCGTATAACGTTATATAGTATTACGTTATAACGTATTACGTTATATAGTATTACGTTATAACGTATAACGTTATATAGTATTACGTTATAACGTATAACGTTATATAGTATTACGTTATAACGTATAACATTATATAGTATTACGTTATAACGTATAACATTATATAGTATTGCGTTATAACGTATAACGTTATATAGTATCACCATGTAACGTATAACGTTATATAGTATCACCATGTAACGTATAACGTTATATATTATCACCATGTAACGTATAACGTTATATAGTATCACCATGTAACGTATAACGTTATATAGTATTACCGTATAACGTATAACGTTATATAGTATTACGTTATAACGTATAACGTTATATAGTATTACGTTATAACGTATAACGTTATATAGTATTACGTTATAACGTATAACGTTATATAGTATCACCATGTAACGTATAACGTTATATAGTATCACCATGTAACGTATAACGTTATATATTATCACCATGTAACGTATAACGTTATATAGTATCACCATGTAACGTATAACGTTATATAGTATTACCGTATAACGTATAACGTTATATAGTATTACGTTATAACGTATAACGTTATATAGTATTACGTTATAACGTATAACGTTATATAGTATTACGTTATAACGTATAACGTTATATAGTATTACGTTATAACGTATAACGTTATATAGTATCACCATGTAACGTATAACGTTATATAGAATCACCATGTAACGTATAACGTTATATATTATCACCATGTAACGTATAACGTTATTTAGTATTACCATATAACGTATAACGTTATGTAGTATTACGCTATAACGTATAACGTTATATAGTATTACGTTATAACGTATAACGTTATATAGTATTACGTTATAACGTATAACGTTATATAGTATTACGTTATAACGTATAACGTTATATAGTATTACGTTATAACGTATAACGTTATTTAGTATTACCATATAACGTATAACGTTATATAGTATTACGTTATAACGTATAACGTTATATAGTATTACGTTATGACGTATAACGTTATATAGTATTACGTTATAACGTTATATAGTATCACCATATAACGTATAACGTTATATAGTATTACGTTATATCGTATAACGTTATATAGTATTACGTTATAACGTATTACGTTATATAGTATTACGTTATAACGTATAACGTTATATAGTATTACGTTATAACGTATAACGTTATATAGTATTACGTTATAACGTATAACATTATATAGTATTACGTTATAACGTATAACATTATATAGTATTACGTTATAACGTATAACGTTATATAGTATCACCATGTAACGTATAACGTTATATAGTATCACCATGTAACGTATAACGTTATATATTATCACCATGTAACGTATAACGTTATATAGTATCACCATGTAACGTATAACGTTATATAGTATTACCGTATAACGTATAACGTTATATAGTATTACGTTATAACGTATAACGTTATATAGTATTACGTTATAACGTATAACGTTATATAGTATTACGTTATGACGTATAACGTTATATAGTATTACGTTATAACGTTATATAGTATCACCATATAACGTATAACGTTATATAGTATTACGTTATATCGTATAACGTTATATAGTATTACGTTATAACGTATTACGTTATATAGTATTACGTTATAACGTATAACGTTATATAGTATTACGTTATAACGTATAACGTTATATAGTATTACGTTATAACGTATAACATTATATAGTATTACGTTATAACGTATAACATTATATAGTATTACGTTATAACGTATAACGTTATATAGTATCACCATGTAACGTATAACGTTATATAGTATCACCATGTAACGTATAACGTTATATATTATCACCATGTAACGTATAACGTTATATAGTATCACCATGTAACGTATAACGTTATATAGTATTACCGTATAACGTATAACGTTATATAGTATTACGTTATAACGTATAACGTTATATAGTATTACGTTATAACGTATAACGTTATATAGTATTACGTTATAACGTATAACGTTATTTAGTATTACCATATAACGTATAACGTTATATAGTATTACGTTATAACGTATAACGTTATATAGTATTACGTTATAACGTATTACGTTATATAGTATTACGTTATAACGTATAACGTTATATAGTATTACGTTATAACGTATAACGTTATATAGTATTACGTTATAACGTATAACGTTATATAGTATTACGTTATGACGTATAACGTTATATAGTATTACGTTATAACGTATAACGTTATATAGTATTACGTTATAACGTATAACGTTATATAGTATTACGTTATAACGTATAACGTTATTTAGTATTACCATATAACGTATAACGTTATGTAGTATTACGTTATAACGTATAACGTTATATAGTATTACGTTATAACGTATAACGTTATATAGTATTACGTTATAACGTATAACGTTATATAGTATTGCGTTATGACGTATAACGTTATATAGTATTACCATATAACGTATAACGTTATATAGTATTACGTTATAACGTTATATAGTATCACCATATAACGTATAACGTTATATAGTATTACGTTATATCGTATAACGTTATATAGTATTACGTTATAACGTATAACATTATATAGTATTACGTTATAACGTATAACGTTATATAGTATTACGTTATAACGTATAACGTTATATAGTATCACCATGTAACGTATAACGTTATATAGTATCACCATGTAACGTATAACGTTATATAGTATTACGTTATAACGTATAACGTTATATAGTATTACGTTATAACGTATAACGTTATATAGTATTACGTTATGACGTATAACGTTATATAGTATTACGTTATAACGTTATATAGTATCACCATATAACGTATAACGTTATATAGTATTACGTTATATCGTATAACGTTATATAGTATTACGTTATAACGTATTACGTTATATAGTATTACGTTATAACGTATAACGTTATATAGTATTACGTTATAACGTATAACGTTATATAGTATTACGTTATAACGTATAACATTATATAGTATTACGTTATAACGTATAACATTATATAGTATTGCGTTATAACGTATAACGTTATATAGTATCACCATGTAACGTATAACGTTATATAGTATCACCATGTAACGTATAACGTTATATATTATCACCATGTAACGTATAACGTTATATAGTATCACCATGTAACGTATAACGTTATATAGTATTACCGTATAACGTATAACGTTATATAGTATTACGTTATAACGTATAACGTTATATAGTATTACGTTATAACGTATAACGTTATATAGTATTACGTTATAACGTATAACGTTATATAGTATCACCATGTAACGTATAACGTTATATAGTATCACCATGTAACGTATAACGTTATATATTATCACCATGTAACGTATAACGTTATATAGTATCACCATGTAACGTATAACGTTATATAGTATTACCGTATAACGTATAACGTTATATAGTATTACGTTATAACGTATAACGTTATATAGTATTACGTTATAACGTATAACGTTATATAGTATTACGTTATAACGTATAACGTTATATAGTATTACGTTATAACGTATAACGTTATATAGTATCACCATGTAACGTATAACGTTATATAGAATCACCATGTAACGTATAACGTTATATATTATCACCATGTAACGTATAACGTTATTTAGTATTACCATATAACGTATAACGTTATGTAGTATTACGCTATAACGTATAACGTTATATAGTATTACGTTATAACGTATAACGTTATATAGTATTACGTTATAACGTATAACGTTATATAGTATTACGTTATAACGTATAAAGTTATATAGTATTACGTTATAACGTATAACGTTATATAGTATTACGTTATAACGTATAACGTTATATAGTATTACGTTATAACGTATAACGTTATATAGTATTACGTTATAACGTATAACGTTATATAGTATTACGTTATAACGTATAACGTTATATAGTATTACGTTATAACGTATAACGTTATTTAGTATTAAAAAAACCTACATAACGTATAACGTTATGTAGTATTACGTTATAACGTATAACGTTATATAGTATTACGTTATAACGTATAACGTTATATAGTATTACGTTATAACGTATAACGTTATATAGTATTACGTTATGACGTATAACGTTATATAGTATTACGTTATAACGTATAACGTTATATAGTATTACGTTATAACGTATAACGTTATATAGTATTACGTTATGACGTATAACGTTATTTAGTATTACCATATAACGTATAACGTTATATAGTATTACGTTATAACGTATAACGTTATTTAGTATTACCATATAACGTATAACGTTATGTAGTATTACGCTATAACGTATAACGTTATATAGTATTACGTTATAACGTATAACGTTATATAGTATTACGTTATAACGTATAACGTTATATAGTATTACCAAATAACGTATAACGTTATATAGTATTACGTTATAACGTATAACGTTATATAGTATTACGTTATAACGTATAACGTTATATAGTATTACGTTATAACGTATATCGTTATATAGTATTACCATATAACGTATAACGTTATATAGTATTACGTTATAACGTATAACGTTATATAGTATTACGTTATAACGTATAACGTTATATAGTATTACGTTATAACGTATAACGTTATATAGTATTACGTTATAACGTATAACGTTATATAGTATTACGTCATAACGTATAACGTTATATAGTATTACGTCATAACGTATAACGTTATATAGTATTACGTTATAACGTATAACGTTATATAGTATTACGTTATAACGTATAACGTTATATAGTATCACCATGTAACGTATAACGTTATATAGTATCACCATGTAACGTATAACGTTATATAGTATCACCATGTAACGTATAACGTTATACAGTTTTACCATATAACGTATAACGTTATATAGTATTACGTTATAACGTATAACGTTATTTAGTATTACCATATAACGTATAACGTTATGTAGTATTACGTTATAACGTATAACGTTATATAGTATTACGTTATAACGTATAACGTTATATAGTATTACGTTATAACGTATAACGTTATATAGTATTACGTTATAACGTATAACGTTATATAGTATTACGTTATAACGTATAACGTTATATAGTATTACGTTATAACGTATAACGTTATATAGTATTACGTTATAACGTATAACGTTATATAGTATTACGTTATGACGTATAACGTTATATAGTATTACGTTATAACGTATAACGTTATATAGTATTACGTTATGACGTATAACGTTATTTAGTATTACCATATAACGTATAACGTTATATAGTATTACGTTATAACGTATAACGTTATTTAGTATTACCATATAACGTATAACGTTATGTAGTGTTACGCTATAACGTATAACGTTATATAGTATTACGTTATAACGTATAACGTTATATAGTATTACGTTATAACGTATAACGTTATATAGTATTACCAAATAACGTATAACGTTATATAGTATTACGTTATAACGTATAACGTTATATAGTATTACGTTATAACGTATAACGTTATATAGTATTACGTTATAACGTATATCGTTATATAGTATTACCATATAACGTATAACGTTATATAGTATTACGTTATAACGTATAACGTTATATAGTATTACGTTATAACGTATAACGTTATATAGTATTACGTTATAACGTATAACGTTATATAGTATTACGTTATAACGTATAACGTTATATAGTATTACGTCATAACGTATAACGTTATATAGTATTACGTCATAACGTATAACGTTATATAGTATTACGTTATAACGTATAACGTTATATAGTATTAC
Source organism: Bombus flavifrons (assembly GCF_040668555.2). Classification (NCBI taxonomy): domain Eukaryota; kingdom Metazoa; phylum Arthropoda; class Insecta; order Hymenoptera; family Apidae; genus Bombus; species Bombus flavifrons. The sequence continues at coordinate 23,793 of NW_027185154.1, forward strand.
GTTATAACGTATAACGTTATATAGTATCACCATGTAACGTATAACGTTATATAGTATCACCATGTAACGTATAACGTTATATAGTATCACCATGTAACGTATAACGTTATACAGTATTACCATATAACGTATAACGTTATATAGTATTACGTTATAACGTATAACGTTATTTAGTATTACCATATAACGTATAACGTTATGTAGTATTACGTTATAACGTATAACGTTATATAGTATTACGTTATAACGTATAACGTTATATAGTATTACGTTATAACGTATAACGTTATATAGTATTACGTTATAACGTATAACGTTATATAGTATTACGTTATAACGTATAACGTTATATAGTATTACGTTATAACGTATAACGTTATATAGTATTACGTTATAACGTATAACGTTATATAGTATTACGTTATAACGTATAACGTTATATAGTATAATGTTATAACGTATAACGTTATATAGTATCACCATGTAACGTATAACGTTATATAGTATCACCATGTAACGTATAACGTTATATAGTATCACCATGTAACGTATAACGTTATATAGTATTACCATATAACGTATAACGTTATGTAGTATTACGTTATAACGTATAACGTTATATAGTATTACGTTATAACGTATAACGTTATATAGTATTACCATATCACGTATAACGTTATATAGTATTACGGTATAACGTATAACGTTATATACTATTACGTTATAACGTTATATAGTATCACCATGTAACGAATAACGTTATATAGTATTACGTTATAACGTATAACGTATAACGTTATATAGTATTACGTTATAACGTATAACGTTATATAGTATTACGTTATAACGTATAACGTTATATAGTATCACCATGTAACGTATAACGTTATATAGTATCACCATGTAACGTATAACGTTATACAGTATTACCATATAACGTATAACGTTATATAGTATTACGTTATAACGTATAACGTTATTTAGTATTACCATATAACGTATAACGTTTTGTAGTATTACGTTATAACGTATAACGTTATATAGTATTACGTTATAACGTATAACGTTATATAGTATTACGTTATAACGTATAACGTTATATAGCATTACGTTATAACGTATAACGTTATATAGTATTACGTTATAACGTATAACGTTATATAGTATTACGTTATAACGTATAACGTTATATAGTATTACGTTATAACGTATAACGTTATATAGTATTACGTTATAACGTATAACGTTATATAGTATCACCATGTAACGTATAACGTTATATAGTATCACCATGTAACGTATAACGTTATATAGTATCACCATGTAACGTATAACGTTATATAGTATTACCATATAACGTATAACGTTATATAGTATTACCATCTAACGTATAACGTTATATAGTATTACGTTATAACGTATAACGTTATATAGTATTACGTTATAACGTATAACGTTATATAGTATTACGTTATAACGTATAACGTTATTTAGTATTACCATATAACGTATAACGTTATGTAGTATTACGTTATAACGTATAACGTTATATAGTATTACGTTATAACGTATAACGTTATATAGTATTACCATATCACGTATAACGTTATATAGTATTACGGTATAACGTATAACGTTATATACTATTACGTTATAACGTTATATAGTATCACCATGTAACGAATAACGTTATATAGTATTACGTTATAACGTATAACGTTATATAGTATTACGTTATAACGTATAACGTTATTTAGTATTACCATATAACGTATAACGATATGTAGTATTACGTTATAACGTATAACGTTATATAGTATTACGTTATAACGTATAACGTTATATAGTATTACCATATCACGTATAACGTTATATAGTATTACGGTATAACGTATAACGTTATATACTATTACGTTATAACGTTATATAGTATCACCATGTAACGAATAACGTTATATAGTATTACGTTATAACGTATAACGTATAACGTTATATAGTTTTACGTTCTAACGTATAACGTTATATAGTATTACGTTATAACGTATAACGTTATATAGTATTACGTTATAACGTATAACGTTATATAGTATTACCATATAACGTATAACGTTATATAGTATTACCATGTAACGTATAACGTTATATAGTATCACCATGTAACGTATAACGTTATATAGTATCACCATGTAACGTATAACGTTATATAGTATCACCATGTAACGTATAACGTTATATAGTATCACCATGTAACGTATAACGTTATATAGTATTACGTTATAACGTATAACGTTATATAGTATGACGTTATAACGTATAACGTTATATAGTATTACGTTATAACGTATAACGTTATATAGTATGACGTTATAACGTATAACGTTATATAGTATTACCATATAACGTATAACGTTATATAGTATTACCATGTAACGTATAACGTTATATAGTATTACCATATAACGTATAACGTTATATAGTATTACCATATAACGTATAACGTTATATAGTATTAAGTTATAACGTATAACGTTATATAGTATTACGTTATAACGTATAACGTTATATAGTATTACGTTATAACGTATAACGTTATATAGTATTACGTTATAACGTATAACGTTATATAGTATTACCATATAATGTATAACGTTATATAGTATTACCATATAACGTATAACGTTATATAGTATTACGTTATAACGTATAACGTTATATAGTATTACGTTATAACGTATAACGTTATATAGTATTACCATATAACGTATAAAGTTATATAGTATTACGTTATAACGTATAA
>NW_027185155.1:0-26522 GCF_040668555.2 Bombus flavifrons
CGTCGATTTTGGGAAAACTAACCGTCGTTTCCTTCCCGCTTGAGATATTTCGACGTTTAAGAGCTCGTTTTACTCCATTTAACGTGCAGAATGTAACACACGCCAGTTTCATCCTCGAAACAAGCGGGACAGCTCGCAAATCTCGATGATTTCGTCGATTTTGACGAAACTAACCGTCGTTTCCTTCCCGTTTGAGATATTCGACGTTTAAGAGCTCGTTTTACTCAATTTAACGTGCAGAATGTAATACAAGCCAGTTTCAGCGTCGAAACAAGCGTAACAGCTCGCAAATCTCGATGATTTCGTCGAATTTGACGAAAACTAATCGTCGTTTCCTTCCCGTTTGAGATATTTCGACGTTTAAGAGCTCGTTTTACTCCATTTAACGAGCAGAATGTAACAAACGCCAGTTTCATCCTCGAAACAAGCGGAACAGCTCGCAAATCTCGATGATTTCGTCGATTTTGACGAAAACTAACCGTCGTTTCCTTCCCGTTTGAGATATTTCGACGTTTAAGAGCTCGTTTTATACCATTTAACGTGCAGAATGTAATACTCGCCAGTTTCATCCTCGAAACAAGCGGAACAGCTCGCAAATCTCGATGATTTCGTCGATTTTGACGAAAACTAACCGTAGTTTCCTTTCCGTTTGAGATATTTCGACGTTTAAGAGCTCGTTTTACACCATTTAACGTGCAGAATGTAATACACGCCAGTTTCATCCTCGAAACAAGCGGGACAGCTCGCAAATCTCGTTGATTTCGTCGATTTTGATGAAAACTAACCGCCGTATCCTTCCCGTTTGAGATATTTCGACATTTAAGAGCTCGTTTTACTCAATTTAACGTGCAGAATGTAATACAAGCCAGTTTCAGCGTCGAAACAAGCGGAACAGCTCGCAAATCTCGATGATTTCGTCGATTTTGACGAAAACTAACCGTCGTTACCTTCCCGTTTGAGATATTTCGACGTTTAAGAGCTCGTTTTACTCCATTTAACGTGCAGAATGTAACACACGCCAGTTTCATCATCGAAACAAGCGGAACAGCTCGCAAATCTCGATGATTTAGTCGATTTTGACGAAAACTAACCGTCGTTACCTTCCCGTTTGAGATATTTCGACGTTTAAGAGCTCGTTTTACTCCATTTAACGTGCAGAATGTAACACACGCCAGTTTCATCCTCGAAACAAGCGGAACAGCTCGCAAATCTCGATGATTTCGTCGAATTTGACGAAAACTATTCGTCGTTTCCTTCCCGTTTGAGATATTTCGACGTTTAAGAGCTCGTTTTACTCCATTTAACGTGCAGAATGTAATACAAGCCAGTTTCAGCGTCGAAACAAGCGTAACAGCTCGCAAATCTCGATGATTTCGTCGAATTTGACGAAAACTAATCGTCGTTTCCTTCCCGTTTGAGATATTTCGACGTTTAAGAGCTCGTTTTACTCCATTTAACGAGCAGAATGTAACAAACGCCAGTTTCATCCTCGAAACAAGCGGAACAGCTCGCAAATCTCGATGATTTCGTCGATTTTGACGAAAACTAACCGTCGTTTCCTTCCCGTTTGAGATATTTCGACGTTTAAGAGCTCGTTTTATACCATTTAACGTGCAGAATGTAATACTCGCCAGTTTCATCCTCGAAACAAGCGGAACAGTTCGCAAAATCTCGATGATTTCGTCGATTTTGACGAAAACTAACCGTAGTTTCCTTTCCGTTTGAGATATTTCGACGTTTAAGAGCTCGTTTACACCATTTAACGTGCAGAATGTAATACACGCCAGTTTCATCCTCGAAACAAGCGGGACAGCTCGCAAATCTCGTTGATTTCGTCGATTTTGATGAAAACTAACCGCCGTATCCTTCCCGTTTGAGATATTTCGACATTTAAGAGCTCGTTTTACTCAATTTAACGTGCAGAATGTAATACAAGCCAGTTTCAGCGTCGAAACAAGCGGAACAGCTCGCAAATCTCGATGATTTCGTCGATTTTGACGAAAACTAACCGTCGTTACCTTCCCGTTTTAGATATTTCGACGTTTAAGAGCTCGTTTTACTCCATTTAACGTGCAGAATGTAACACACGCCAGTTTCATCATCGAAACAAGCGGAACAGCTCGCAAATCTCGATGATTTAGTCGATTTTGACGAAAACTAACCGTCGTTACCTTCCCGTTTGAGATATTTCGACGTTTAAGAGCTCGTTTTACTCCATTTAACGTGCAGAATGTAACACACGCCAGTTTCATCCTCGAAACAAGCGGAACAGCTCGCAAATCTCGATGATTTCGTCGAATTTGACGAAAACTATTCGTCGTTTCCTTCCCGTTTGAGATATTTCGACGTTTAAGAGCTCGTTTTACTCCATTTAACGTGCAGAATATAACACACGCCAGTTTCAGCGTCGAAACAAGCGTAACAGCTCGCAAATCTCGATGATTTCGTCGATTTTGAGGAAAACTAACCGTCGTTTCCTTCCCGTTTGAGATATTTCGACGTTTAAGAGCTCGTTTTACTCCATTTAACGTGCAGAATGTAATACATGCCAGTTTCATCCTCGAAACAAGCGGAACAGCTCGCAAATCTCGATGATTTAGTCGATTTTGACGAAAACTAACCGTCGTTACCTTCCCGTTTGAGATATTTCGACGTTTAAGAGCTCGTTTTACACCATTTAACGTGCAGAATGTAACACACGCCAGTTTCATCCTCGAAACAAGCGGAACAGCTCGCAAATCTCGATGATTTCGTCGATTTTGACGAAAACTAACCGTCGTTTCCTTCCCGTTTGAGATATTTCGACGTTTTAGAGCTCGTTTTACTCCATTTAACGTCCAGAATGTAATACACGGTAGTTTCATCCTCGATACAAGCGGGACAGCTCGCAAATCTCGATGATTTCGTCGATTTTGACGAAAACTAACCGTCGTTTCCTTCCCGTTTGAGATATTTCGACGTTTAAGAGCTCGTTTTACTCAATTTAACGTGCAGAATGTAATACAAGCCAGTTTCAGCGTCGAAACAAGCGTAACAGCTCGCAAATCTCGATGATTTCGTCGAATTTGACGAAAACTAATCGTCGTTTCCTTCCCGTTTGAGATATTTCGACGTTTAAGAGCTCGTTTTACTCCATTTAACGTGCAGAATGTAACAAACGCCAGTTTCATCCTCGAAACAAGCGGAACAGCTCGCAAATCTCGATGATTTCGTCGATTTTGACGAAAACTAACCGTCGTTTCCTTCCCGTTTGAGATATTTCGACGTTTAAGAGCTCGTTTTATACCATTTAACGTGCAGAATGTAATACTCGCCAGTTTCATCCTCGAAACAAGCGGAACAGCTCGCAAATCTCGATGATTTCGTCGATTTTGACGAAAACTAACCGTAGTTTCCTTTCCGTTTGAGATATTTCGACGTTTAAGAGCTCGTTTTACACCATTTAACGTGCAGAATGTAATACACGCCAGTTTCATCCTCGAAACAAGCGGGACACCTCGCAAATCTCGTTGATTACGTAGATTTTGATGAAAACTAACCGCCGTTTCCTTCCCGTTTGAGATATTACGACATTTAAGAGCTCGTTTTACTCAATTAACGTGCAGAATGTAATACAAGCCAGTTCCAGCGTCGAAACAAGCGGAACAGCTCGCAAATCTCGATGATTTCGTCGATTTTGACGAAAACTAACCGTCGTTTCCTTCCCGTTTGAGATATTTCGACGTTTAAGAGCTCGTTTTACTCAATTTAACGTGCAGAATGTAATACAAGCCAGTTTCATCCTCGAAACAAGCGGAACAGCTCGCAAATCTCGATGATTTCGTCGATTTTGACGAAAACTAACCGTAGTTTCCTTTCCGTTTGAGATATTTCGACGTTTAAGAGCTCGTTTTACTCCATTTAACGTGCAGAATGTAACACACGCCAGTTTCATCCTCGAAACAAGCGGAACAGCTCGCAAATCTCGATGATTTAGTCGATTTTGACGAAAACTAACCGTCGTTACCTTCCCGTTTGAGATATTTCGACGTTTAAGAGCTCGTTTTACTCCATTTAACGTGCAGAATGTAACACACGCCAGTTTCATCCTCGAAACAAGCGGAACAGCTCGCAAATCTCGATGATTTCGTCGAATTTGACGAAAACTAACCGTCGTTACCTTCCCGTTTGAGATATTTCGACGTTTAAGAGCTCGTTTTACTCAATTTAACGTGCAGAATGTAATACAAGCCAGTTTCAGCGTCGAAACAAGCGTAACAGCTCGCAAATCTCGATGATTTCGTCGAATTTGACGAAAACTAATCGTCGTTTCCTTCCCGTTTGAGATATTTCGACGTTTAAGAGCTCGTTTTACTCCATTTAACGTGCAGAATGTAATACAAGCCAGTTTCAGCGTCGAAACAAGCGTAACAGCTCGCAAATCTCGATGATTTCGTCGAATTTGACGAAAACTAATCGTCGTTTCCTTCCCGTTTGAGATATTTCGACGTTTAAGAGCTCGTTTTACACCATTTAACGTGCAGAATGTAATACACGCCAGTTTCATCCTCGAAACAAGCGGGACAGCTCGCAAATCTCGTTGATTACGTAGATTTTGATGAAAACTAACCGCCGTTTCCTTCCCGTTTGAGATATTACGACATTTAAGAGCTCGTTTTACTCAATTTAACGTGCAGAATGTAATACAAGCCAGTTTCAGCGTCGAAACAAGCGGAACAGCTCGCAAATCTCGATGATTTCGTCGATTTGACGAAAACTAACCGTCGTTTCCTTCCCGTTTGAGATATTTCGACGTTTAAGAGCTCGTTTTACTCAATTTAACGTGCAGAATGTAATACAAGCCAGTTTCATCCTCGAAACAAGCGGAACAGCTCGCAAATCTCGATGATTTCGTCGATTTTGACGAAAACTAACCGTAGTTTCCTTTCCGTTTGAGATATTTCGACGTTTAAGAGCTCGTTTTACTCCATTTAACGTGCAGAATGTAACACACGCCAGTTTCATCCTCGAAACAAGCGGAACAGCTCGCAAATCTCGATGATTTAGTCGATTTTGACGAAAACTAACCGTCGTTACCTTCCCGTTTGAGATATTTCGACGTTTAAGAGCTCGTTTTACTCCATTTAACGTGCAGAATGTAACACACGCCAGTTTCATCCTCGAAACAAGCGGAACAGCTCGCAAATCTCGATGATTTCGTCGAATTTGACGAAAACTAACCGTCGTTACCTTCCCGTTTGAGATATTTCGACGTTTAAGAGCTCGTTTTACTCCATTTAACGTGCAGAATGTAACACACGCCAGTTTCATCCTCGAAACAAGCGGAACAGCTCGCAAATCTCGATGATTTAGTCGATTTTGACGAAAACTAACGGTCGTTACCTTCCCGTTTGAGATATTTCGACGTTTAAGAGCTCGTTTTACTCCATTTAACGTGCAGAATGTAACACACGCCAGTTTCATCCTCGAAACAAGCGGAACAGCTCGCAAATCTCGATGATTTCGTCGAATTTGACGAAAACTAACCGTCGTTACCTTCCCGTTTGAGTTATTTCGACGTTTAAGAGCTCGTTTTACTCCATTTAACGTGCAGAATGTAACAAACGCCAGTTTCAGCGTCGAAACAAGCGGAACAGCTCGCAAATCTCGATGATTTCGTCGATTTTGACGAAAACTAACCGTCGTTTCCTTTCCGTTTGTGATATTTCGACGTTTAAGCGCTCTTTTTACTCCTTCTTACGTGCTGAATGTAATACATGCCAGTTTCATCCTCGAAACAAGCGGAACAGCTCGCAAATCTCGATGATTTCGTCGAATTTGACGAAAACTAATCGTCGTTTCCTTCCCGTTTGAGATATTTCGACGTTTAAGAGCTCGTTTTACTCCATTTAACGAGCGGAATGTAACAAACGCCAGTTTCATCCTCGAAACAAGCGGAACAGCTCGCAAATCTCGATGATTTCGTCGATTTTGACGAAAACTAACCGTCGTTTCCTTCCCGTTTGAGATATTTCGACGTTTAAGAGCTCGTTTTACTCCATTTAACGTGCAGAATGTAATACATGCCAGTTTCATCCTCGAAACAAGCGGAACAGCTCGCAAATCTCGATGATTTAGTCGATTTTGACGAAAACTAACCGTCGTTACCTTCCCGTTTGAGATATTTCGACGTTTAAGAGCTCGTTTTACACCATTTAACGTGCAGAATGTAACACACGCCAGTTTCATCCTCGAAACAAGCGGAACAGCTCGCAAATCTCGATGATTTCGTCGATTTTGACGAAAACTAACCGTCGTTTCCTTCCCGTTTGAGATATTTCGACGTTTTAGAGCTCGTTTTACTCCATTTAACGTGCAGAATGTAATACACGGTAGTTTCATCCTCGAAACAAGCGGGACAGCTCGCAAATCTCGATGATTTCGTCGATTTTGACGAAAACTAACCGTCGTTTCCTTCCCGTTTGAGATATTTCGACGTTTAAGAGCTCGTTTTACTCAATTTAACGTGCAGAATGTAATACAAGCCAGTTTCAGCGTCGAAACAAGCGTAACAGCTCGCAAATCTCGATGATTTCGTCGAATTTGACGAAAACTAATCGTCGTTTCCTTCCCGTTTGAGATATTTCGACGTTTAAGAGCTCGTTTTACTCCATTTAACGTGCAGAATGTAACAAACGCCAGTTTCATCCTCGAAACAAGCGGAACTGCTCGCAAATCTCGATGATTTCGTCGATTTTGACGAAAACTAACCGTCGTTTCCTTCCCGTTTGAGATATTTCGACGTTTAAGAGCTCGTTTTATACCATTTAACGTGCAGAATGTAACAAACGCCAGTTTCATCCTCGAAACAAGCGGAACAGCTCGCAAATCTCGATGATTTCGTCGATTTTGACGAAAACTAACCGTCGTTTCCTTCCCGTTTGAGATATTTCGACGTTTAAGAGCTCGTTTTATACCATTTAACGTGCAGAATGTAATACTCGCCAGTTTCATCCTCGAAACAAGCGGAACAGCTCGCAAATCTCGATGATTTCGTCGATTTTGACGAAAACTAACCGTCGTTACCTTCCCGTTTGAGATATTTCGACGTTTAAGAGCTCGTTTTACTCCACTTAACGTGCAGAATGTAACACACGCCAGTTTCATCCTCGAAACAAGCGGAACAGCTCGCAAATCTCGATGATTTAGTCGATTTTGACGAAAGCTAACCGTCGTTACCTTCCCGTTTGAGATATTTCGACGTTTAAGAGCTCGTTTTACTCCATTTAACGTGCAGAATGTAACACACGCCAGTTTCATCCTCGGAACAAGCGGAACAGCTCGCAAATCTCGATGATTTCGTCGATTTTGACGAAAACTAACCGTCGTTTCCTTCCCGTTTGAGATATTTCGACGTTTAAGAGCTCGTTTTACTACATTTAACGTGCAGAATATAACACACGCCAGTTTCAGCATCGAAACAAGCGTAACAGCTCGCAAATCTCGATGATTTCGTCGATTTTGAGGAAAACTAACCGTCGTTTCCTTCCCGTTTGAGATATTTCGACGTTTAAGAGCTCGTTTTACTCCATTTAACGTGCAGAATGTAATACACGCCAGTTTCATCCTCGAAACAAGCGGAACAGCTCGCAAATCTCGATGATTTCGTCGAATTTGACGAAAACTAACCGTCGTTACCTTCCCGTTTGAGATATTTCGACGTTTAAGAGCTCGTTTTACTCCATTTAACGTGCAGAATGTAACACACGCCAGTTTCATCCTCGAAACAAGCGGAACAGCTCGCAAATCTCGATGATTTAGTCGATTTTGACGAAAACTAACGGTCGTTACCTTCCCGTTTGAGATATTTCGACGTTTAAGAGCTCGTTTTACTCCATTTAACGTGCAGAATGTAACACACGCCAGTTTCATCCTCGGAACAAGCGGAACAGCTCGCAAATCTCGATGATTTCGTCGATTTTGACGAAAACTAACCGTCGTTTCCTTCCCGTTTGAGATATTTCGACGTTTAAGAGCTCGTTTTACTCCATTTAACGTGCAGAATATAACACACGCCAGTTTCAGCATCGAAACAAGCGTAACAGCTCGCAAATCTCGATGATTTCGTCGATTTTGAGGAAAACTAACCGTCGTTTCCTTCCCGTTTGAGATATTTCGACGTTTAAGAGCTCGTTTTACTCCATTTAACGTGCAGAATGTAATACACGCCAGTTTCATCCTCGAAACAAGCGGAACAGCTCGCAAATCTCGATGATTTAGTCGATTTTGACGAAAACTAACGGTCGTTTCCTTCCCGTTTGAGATATTTCGACGTTTAAGAGCTCGTTTTACTCCATTTAACGTGCAGAATGTAACAAACGCCAGTTTCATCCTCGAAACAAGCGGAACTGCTCGCAAATCTCGATGATTTCGTCGATTTTGACGAAAACTAACCGTCGTTTCCTTCCCGTTTGAGATATTTCGACGTTTAAGAGCTCGTTTTATACCATTTAACGTGCAGAATGTAACAAACGCCAGTTTCATCCTCGAAACAAGCGGAACAGCTCGCAAATCTCGATGATTTCGTCGATTTTGACGAAAACTAACCGTCGTTTCCTTCCCGTTTGAGATATTTCGACGTTTAAGAGCTCGTTTTATACCATTTAACGTGCAGAATGTAATACTCGCCAGTTTCATCCTCGAAACAAGCGGAACAGCTCGCAAATCTCGATGATTTCGTCGATTTTGACGAAAACTAACCGTCGTTACCTTCCCGTTTGAGATATTTCGACGTTTAAGAGCTCGTTTTACTCCACTTAACGTGCAGAATGTAACACACGCCAGTTTCATCCTCGAAACAAGCGGAACAGCTCGCAAATCTCGATGATTTAGTCGATTTTGACGAAAACTAACCGTCGTTTCCTTCCCGTTTGAGATATTTCGACGTTTAAGAGCTCGTTTTACTCCATTTAACGTGCAGAATGTAACACACGCCAGTTTCATCCTCGAAACAAGCGGAACAGCTCGCAAATCTCGATGATTTAGTCGATTTTGACGAAAACTAACGGTCGTTACCTTCCCGTTTGAGATATTTCGACGTTTAAGAGCTCGTTTTACTCCATTTAACGTGCAGAATGTAACACACGCCAGTTTCATCCTCGGAACAAGCGGAACAGCTCGCAAATCTCGATGATTTCGTCGATTTTGAGGAAAACTAACCGTCGTTTCCTTCCCGTTTGAGATATTTCGACGTTTAAGAGCTCGTTTTACTCCATTTAACGTGCAGAATGTAATACACGCCAGTTTCATCCTCGAAACAAGCGGAACAGCTCGCAAATCTCGATGATTTCGTCGAATTTGACGAAAACTAACCGTCGTTACCTTCCCGTTTGAGATATTTCGACGTTTAAGAGCTCGTTTTACTCCATTTAACGTGCAGAATGTAACACACGCCAGTTTCATCCTCGAAACAAGCGGAACAGCTCGCAAATCTCGATGATTTAGTCGATTTTGACGAAAACTAACGGTCGTTACCTTCCCGTTTGAGATATTTCGACGTTTAAGAGCTCGTTTTACTCCATTTAACGTGCAGAATGTAACACACGCCAGTTTCATCCTCGGAACAAGCGGAACAGCTCGCAAATCTCGATGATTTCGTCGATTTTGACGAAAACTAACCGTCGTTTCCTTCCCGTTTGAGATATTTCGACGTTTAAGAGCTCGTTTTACTCCATTTAACGTGCAGAATATAACACACGCCAGTTTCAGCATCGAAACAAGCGTAACAGCTCGCAAATCTCGATGATTTCGTCGATTTTGAGGAAAACTAACCGTCGTTTCCTTCCCGTTTGAGATATTTCGACGTTTAAGAGCTCGTTTTACTCCATTTAACGTGCAGAATGTAATACACGCCAGTTTCATCCTCGAAACAAGCGGAACAGCTCGCAAATCTCGATGATTTCGTCGAATTTGACGAAAACTAACCGTCGTTACCTTCCCGTTTGAGATATTTCGACGTTTAAGAGCTCGTTTTACTCCATTTAACGTGCAGAATGTAACACACGCCAGTTTCATCCTCGAAACAAGCGGAACAGCTCGCAAATCTCGATGATTTAGTCGATTTTGACGAAAACTAACGGTCGTTACCTTCCCGTTTGAGATATTTCGACGTTTAAGAGCTCGTTTTACTCCATTTAACGCGCAGAATGTAACACACGCCAGTTTCATCCTCGAAACAAGCGGAACAGCTCGCAAATCTCGATGATTTCGTCGAATTTGACGAAAACTATTCGTCGTTTCCTTCCCGTTTGAGATATTTCGACGTTTAAGAGCTCGTTTTACTCCATTTAACGTGCAGAATATAACACACGCCAGTTTCAGCATCGAAACAAGCGTAACAGCTCGCAAATCTCGATGATTTCGTCGATTTTGAGGAAAACTAACCGTCGTTTCCTTCCCGTTTGAGATATTTCGACGTTTAAGAGCTCGTTTTACTCCATTTAACGTGCAGAATGTAATACACGCCAGTTTCATCCTCGAAACAAGCGGAACAGCTCGCAAATCTCGATGATTTAGTCGATTTTGACGAAAACTAACCGTCGTTACCTTCCCGTTTGAGATATTTCGACGTTTAAGAGCTCGTTTTACACCATTTAACGTGCAGAATGTAACACACGCCAGTTTCATCCTCGAAACAAGCGGAACAGCTCGCAAATCTCGATGATTTCGTCGAATTTGATGAAAACTAATCGTCGTTTCCTTCCCGTTTGAGATATTTCGACGTTTTAGAGCTCGTTTTACTCCACTTAACGTGCAGAATGTAATACACGCCAGTTTCAGCGTCGAAACAAGCGTAACAGCTCGCAAATCTCGATGATTTCGTCGAATTTGACGAAAACTAATCGTCGTTTCCTTCCCGTTTGAGATATTTCGACGTTTAAGAGCTCGTTTTACTCCATTTAACGTGCAGAATGTAACAAACGCCAGTTTCATCCTCGAAACAAGCGGAACAGCTCGCAAATCTCGATGATTTCGTCGATTTTGACGAAAACTAACCGTCGTTTCCTTCCCGTTTGAGATATTTCGACGTTTAAGAGCTCGTTTTACTCCATTTAACGTGCAGAATGTAACAAACGCCAGTTTCATCCTCGAAACAAGCGGAACAGCTCGCAAATCTCGATGATTTCGTCGATTTTGACGAAAACTAACCGTCGTTTCCTTTCCGTTTGAGATATTTCGACGTTTAAGCGCTCTTTTTACTCCTTCTTACGTGCTGAATGTAATAAACAGCCGTTTAACCGTCGAAACAAGCGGAACAGCTCGCAAATCTCGATGATTTCGTCGATTTTGATGAAAACTGACCGTCGTTTCCTTCCCGTTTGAGATATTTGGAAGTTTTAGAGCTCGTTTTACTCCTTTTTACGTGCAGAATGTAATAAACATCCGTTTCACCGTCGAAACAAGCGGAACAGCTCGCAAATATCGATGATTTCGTCGATTTTGATGAAAACTGACCGTCATTTCCTTCCCGTTTGAGATATTTCGACGTTTAAGGGCTCGTTTTATACCATTTAACGTGCAGAATGTAATACACGCCAGTTTCATCCTCGAAACAAGCGGAACAGCTCGCAAATCTCGATGATTTCGTCGATTTTGACGAAAACTAACCGTCGTTTCCTTCCCGTTTGAGATATTTCGACGTTTTAGAGCTCGTTTTACTCCATTTAACGTGCAGAATGTAATACACGCCAGTTTCATCCTCGAAACAAGCGGGAAAGCTCGCAAATCTCGATGATATCGTCGATTTTGACGAAAACTAACCGTCGTTTCCTTCCCGTTTGAGATATTTCGACGTTTAAGAGCTCGTTTTACTCAATTTAACGTGCAGAATGTAATACAAGCCAGTTTCAGCGTGGAAACAAGCGTAACAGCTCGCAAATCTCGATGATTTCGTCGAATTTGACGAAAACTAATCGTCGTTTCCTTCCCGTTTGAGATATTTCGACGTTTAAGAGCTCGTTTTACTCCATTTAACGTGCAGAATGTAACAAACGCCAGTTTCATCCTCGAAACAAGCGGAACAGCTCGCAAATCTCGATGATTTCGTCGATTTTGACGAAAACTAACCGTCGTTTCCTTCCCGTTTGAGATATTTCGACGTTTAAGAGCTCGTTTTACTCCATTTAAAGTGCAGAATGTAACACACGCCAGTTTCATCCTCGAAACAAGCGGAACAGCTCGCAAATCTCGATGATTTCGTCGAATTTGACGAAAACTAACCGTCGTTACCTTCCCGTTTGAGATATTTCGACGTTTAAGAGCTCGTTTTACTCCATTTAACGTGCAGAATGTAACACACGCCAGTTTCATCCTCGAAACAAGCGGAACAGCTCGCAAATCTCGATGATTTAGTCGATTTTGACGAAAACTAACGGTCGTTACCTTCCCGTTTGAGATATTTCGACGTTTAAGAGCTCGTTTTACTCCATTTAACGTGCAGAACGTAACACACGCCAGTTTCATCCTCGAAACAAGCGGAACAGCTCGCAAATCTCGATGATTTCGTCGAATTTGACGAAAACTATTCGTCGTTTCCTTCCCGTTTGAGATATTTCGACGTTTAAGAGCTCGTTTTACTCCATTTAACGTGCAGAATGTAACAAACGCCAGTTTCATCCTCGAAACAAGCGGAACAGCTCGCAAATCTCGATGATTTCGTCGATTTTGACGAAAACTGACCGTCATTTCCTTCCCGTTTGAGATATTTCGACGTTTAAGGGCTCGTTTTATACCATTTAACGTGCAGAATGCAATACACGCCAGTTTCATCCTCGAAGCAAGCGGAACAGCTCGCAAATCTCGATGATTTCGTCGAATTTGACGAAAACTAACCGTCGTTTCCTTCCCGTTTGAGATATTTCGACGTTTAAGAGCTCGTTTTATACCATTTAACGTGCAGAATGTAATACACGCCAGTTTCATCCTCGAAACAAGCGGAACAGCTCGCAAATCTCGATGATTTCGTCGATTTTGACGAAAACTAACCGTCGTTTCCTTCCCGTTTGAGATATTTCGACGTTTTAGAGCTCGTTTTACTCCATTTAACGTGCAGAATGTAATACACGCCAGTTTCATCCTCGAAACAAGCGGAACAGCTCGCAAATCTCGATGATTTCGTCGATTTTGACGAAAACTAACCGTCGTTTCCTTCCCGTTTGAGATATTTCGACGTTTAAGAGCTCGTTTTACTCCATTTAACGTGCAGAATATAACACACGCCAGTTTCATCCTCGAAACAAGCGGAACAGCTCGCACTTCTCGATGATTTCGTCGATTTTGACGAAAACAAACCGTCGTTTCCTTCCCGTTTGCGACATTTCGACGTTTAAGAGCTCGTTTTACACCATTTAACGTGCAGAATGTAATACATTCCAGTTTCATCCTCGAAACAAGCGGAACAGCTCGCAAATCTCGATGATTTCGTCGATTTTGACGAAAACTAACCGTCGTTTCCTTCCCGTTTGAGATATTTCGACGTTTAAGAGCTCGTTTTATACCATTTAACGTGCAGAATGTAATACACGCCAGTTTCATCCTCGAAACAAGCGGAACAGCTCGCAAATCTCGATGATTTCGTCGATTTTGACGAAAACTAACCGTCGTTTCCTTCCCGTTTGAGATATTTCGACGTTTTAGAGCTCGTTTTACTCCATTTAACGTGCAGAATGTAATACACGCCAGTTTCATCCTCGAAACAAGCGGGACAGCTCGCAAATCTCGATGATTTCGTCGATTTTGACGAAAACCAACCGTCGTTTCCTTCCCGTTTGAGATATTTCGACGTTTAAGAGCTCGTTTTACTCAATTTAACGTGCAGAATGTAATACAAGCCAGTTTCAGCGTCGAAACAAGCGGAACAGCTCGCAAATCTCGATGATTTCGTCGATTTTGACGAAAACTAACGGTAGTTTCCTTCCCGTTTGAGATATTTCGACGTTTAAGAGCTCGTTTTACTCCATTTAACGTGCAGAATATAACACACGCCAGTTTCATCCTCGAAACAAGCGGAACAGCTCGCACTTCTCGATGATTTCGTCGATTTTGACGAAAACAAACCGTCGTTTCCTTCCCGTTTGGGACATTTCGACGTTTAAGAGCTCGTTTTACTCCATTTAACGTACAGAATGTAACAAACACCAGTTTCATCCTCGAAACAAGCGGAACAGCTCGCAAATCTCGATGATTTTGTCGATTTTGACGAAAACTAACCGTCGTTTCCTTCCCGTTTGAGATATTTCGACGTTTAAGAGCTCGTTTTACTCAATTTAACGTGCAGAATGTAATACAAGCCAGTTTCAGCGTCGAAACAAGCGGAACAGCTCGCAAATCTCGATGATTTCGTCGATTTTGACGAAAACTATCCGTAGTTTCCTTCCCGTTTGAGATATTTCGACGTTTAAGAGCTCGTTTTACTCCATGTAACGTGCAGAATGTAATACAAGCCAGTTCCATCCTCGAAACAAGCGGAACAGCTCGCAAATCTCGATGATTTAGTCGATTTTGACGAAAACTAACCGTCGTTACCTTTCCGTTTGAGATATTTCGACGTTTAAGAGCTCGTTTTACTCCATTTAACGTGCAGAATGTAACACACGCCAGTTTCATCCTCGAAACAAGCGGAACAGCTCGCAAATCTCGATGATTTAGTCGATTTTGACGAAAACTAACCGTCGTTACCTTCCCGTTTGAGATATTTCGACGTTTAAGAGCTCGTTTTACTCCATTTAACGTGCAGAATGTAATACACGCCAGTTCCATCCTCGAAACAAGCAGAACAGCTCGCAAATCTCGATGATTTAGTCGATTTTGACGAAAACTAACCGTCGTTACCTTTCCGTTTGAGATATTTCGACGTTTAAGAGCTCGTTTTACTCCATTTAACGTGCAGAATGTAACACACGCCAGTTTCATCCTCGAAACAAGCGGAACAGCTCGCAAATCTCGATGATTTCGTCGAATTTGACGAAAACTAATCGTCGTTTCCTTCCCGTTTGAGATATTTCGACGTTTAAGAGCTCGTTTTACTCCATTTAACGTGCAGAATATAACACACGCCAGTTTCATCCTCGAAACAAGCGGAACAGCTCGCACTTCTCGATGATTTCGTCGATTTTGACGAAAACAAACCGTCGTTTCCTTCCCGTTTGGGACATTTCGACGTTTAAGAGCTCGTTTTACTCCATTTAACGTGCAGAATGTAACAAACACCAGTTTCATCCTCGAAACAAGCGGAACAGCTCGCAAATCTCGATGATTTCGTCGATTTTGACGAAAACTAACCGTCGTTTCCTTCCCGTTTGAGATATTTCGACGTTTAAGAGCTCGTTTTACTCAATTTAACGTGCAGAATGTAATACAAGCCAGTTTCAGCGTCGAAACAAGCGGAACAGCTAGCAAATCTCGATGATTTCGTCGATTTTGACGAAAACTAACCGTAGTTTCCTTCCCGTTTGAGATATTTCGTCGTTTAAGAGCTCGTTTTACTCCATGTAACGTGCAGAATGTAATACAAGCCAGTTTCAGCGTCGAAACAAGCGTAACAGCTCGCAAATCTCGATGATTTCGTCGATTTTGAGGAAAACTAACCGTCGTTTCCTTCCCGTTTGAGATATTTCGACGTTTAAGAGCTCGTTTTACTCCATTTAACGTGCAGAATGTAATACACGCCAGTTTCATCCTCGAAACAAGCGGAACAGCTCGCAAATCTCGATGATTTAGTCGATTTTGACGAAAACTAACCGTCGTTACCTTCCCGTTTGAGATATTTCGACGTTTAAGAGCTCGTTTTACTCCATTTAACGTGCAGAATGTAATACACGCCAGTTTCATCCTCGAAACAAGCGGAACAGCTCGCACTTCTCGATGATTTCGTCGATTTTGACGAAAACAAACCGTCGTTTCCTTCCCGTTTGCGACATTTCGACGTTTAAGAGCTCGTTTTACACCATTTAACGTGCAGAATGTAATACATTCCAGTTTCATCCTCGAAACAAGCGGAACAGCTCGCAAATCTCGATGATTTCGTCGATTTTGACGAAAACTAACCGTCGTTTCCTTCCCGTTTGAGATATTTCGACGTTTAAGAGCTCGTTTTATACCATTTAACGTGCAGAATGTAATACACGCCAGTTTCATCCTCGAAACAAGCGGAACAGCTCGCAAATCTCGATGATTTCGTCGATTTTGACGAAAACTAACCGTCGTTTCCTTCCCGTTTGAGATATTTCGACGTTTTAGAGCTCGTTTTACTCCATTTAACGTGCAGAATGTAATACACGCCAGTTTCATCCTCGAAACAAGCGGAACAGCTCGCAAATCTCGATGATTTCGTCGATTTTGACGAAAACTAACCGTCGTTTCCTTCCCGTTTGAGATATTTCGACGTTTAAGAGCTCGTTTTACTCCATTTAACGTGCAGAATATAACACACGCCAGTTTCATCCTCGAAACAAGCGGAACAGCTCGCACTTCTCGATGATTTCGTCGATTTTGACGAAAACAAACCGTCGTTTCCTTCCCGTTTGCGACATTTCGACGTTTAAGAGATCGTTTTACACCATTTAACGTGCAGAATGTAATACATTCCAGTTTCATCCTCGAAACAAGCGGAACAGCTCGCAAATCTCGATGATTTCGTCGATTTTGACGAAAACTAACCGTCGTTTCCTTCCCGTTTGAGATATTTCGACGTTTAAGAGCTCGTTTTATACCATTTAACGTGCAGAATGTAATACACGCCAGTTTCATCCTCGAAACAAGCGGAACAGCTCGCAAATCTCGATGATTTCGTCGATTTTGACGAAAACTAACCGTCGTTTCCTTCCCGTTTGAGATATTTCGACGTTTTAGAGCTCGTTTTACTCCATTTAACGTGCAGAATGTAATACACGCCAGTTTCATCCTCGAAACAAGCGGGACAGCTCGCAAATCTCGATGATTTCGTCGATTTTGACGAAAACCAACCGTCGTTTCCTTCCCGTTTGAGATATTTCGACGTTTAAGAGCTCGTTTTACTCAATTTAACGTGCAGAATGTAATACAAGCCAGTTTCAGCGTCGAAACAAGCGGAACAGCTCGCAAATCTCGATGATTTCGTCGATTTTGACGAAAACTAACGGTAGTTTCCTTCCCGTTTGAGATATTTCGACGTTTAAGAGCTCGTTTTACTCCATTTAACGTGCAGAATATAACACACGCCAGTTTCATCCTCGAAACAAGCGGAACAGCTCGCACTTCTCGATGATTTCGTCGATTTTGACGAAAACAAACCGTCGTTTCCTTCCCGTTTGGGACATTTCGACGTTTAAGAGCTCGTTTTACTCCATTTAACGTACAGAATGTAACAAACACCAGTTTCATCCTCGAAACAAGCGGAACAGCTCGCAAATCTCGATGATTTTGTCGATTTTGACGAAAACTAACCGTCGTTTCCTTCCCGTTTGAGATATTTCGACGTTTAAGAGCTCGTTTTACTCAATTTAACGTGCAGAATGTAATACAAGCCAGTTTCAGCGTCGAAACAAGCGGAACAGCTCGCAAATCTCGATGATTTCGTCGATTTTGACGAAAACTATCCGTAGTTTCCTTCCCGTTTGAGATATTTCGACGTTTAAGAGCTCGTTTTACTCCATGTAACGTGCAGAATGTAATACAAGCCAGTTTCAGCGTCGAAACAAGCGTAACAGCTCGCAAATCTCGATGATTTCGTCGATTTTGAGGAAAACTAACCGTCGTTTCCTTCCCGTTTGAGATATTTCGACGTTTAAGAGCTCGTTTTACTCCATTTAACGTGCAGAATGTAATACACGCCAGTTTCATCCTCGAAACAAGCGGAACAGCTCGCAAATCTCGATGATTTAGTCGATTTTGACGAAAACTAACCGTCGTTACCTTCCCGTTTGAGATATTTCGACGTTTAAGAGCTCGTTTTACTCCATTTAACGTGCAGAATGTAATACACGCCAGTTCCATCCTCGAAACAAGCGGAACAGCTCGCAAATCTCGATGATTTAGTCGATTTTGACGAAAACTAACCGTCGTTACCTTTCCGTTTGAGATATTTCGACGTTTAAGAGCTCGTTTTACTCCATTTAACGTGCAGAATGTAACACACGCCAGTTTCATCCTCGAAACAAGCGGAACAGCTCGCAAATCTCGATGATTTCGTCGAATTTGACGAAAACTAATCGTCGTTTCCTTCCCGTTTGAGATATTTCGACGTTTAAGAGCTCGTTTTACTCCATTTAAGGTGCAGAATATAACACACGCCAGTTTCATCCTCGAAACAAGCGGAACAGCTCGCACTTCTCGATGATTTCGTCGATTTTGACGAAAACAAACCGTCGTTTCCTTCCCGTTTGGGACATTTCGACGTTTAAGAGCTCGTTTTACTCCATTTAACGTGCAGAATGTAACAAACACCAGTTTCATCCTCGAAACAAGCGGAACAGCTCGCAAATCTCGATGATTTCGTCGATTTTGACGAAAACTAACCGTCGTTTCCTTCCCGTTTGAGATATTTCGACGTTTAAGAGCTCGTTTTACTCAATTTAACGTGCAGAATGTAATACAAGCCAGTTTCAGCGTCGAAACAAGCGGAACAGCTCGCAAATCTCGATGATTTCGTCGATTTTGACGAAAACTAACCGTAGTTTCCTTCCCGTTTGAGATATTTCGTCGTTTAAGAGCTCGTTTTACTCCATGTAACGTGCAGAATGTAATACAAGCCAGTTTCAGCGTCGAAACAAGCGTAACAGCTCGCAAATCTCGATGATTTCGTCGATTTTGAGGAAAACTAACCGTCGTTTCCTTCCCGTTTGAGATATTTCGACGTTTAAGAGCTCGTTTTACTCCATTTAACGTGCAGAATGTAATACACGCCAGTTTCATCCTCGAAACAAGCGGAACAGCTCGCAAATCTCGATGATTTAGTCGATTTTGACGAAAACTAACCGTCGTTACCTTCCCGTTTGAGATATTTCGACGTTTAAGAGCTCGTTTTACTCCATTTAACGTGCAGAATGTAATACACGCCAGTTTCATCCTCGAAACAAGCGGAACAGCTCGCAAATCTCGATGATTTAGTCGATTTTGACGAAAACTAACCGTCGTTACCTTTCCGTTTGAGATATTTCGACGTTTAAGAGCTCGTTTTACTCCATTTAACGTGCAGAATGTAACACACGCCAGTTTCATCCTCGAAACAAGCGGAACAGCTCGCAAATCTCGATGATTTCGTCGAATTTGACGAAAACTAATCGTCGTTTCCTTCCCGTTTGAGATATTTCGACGTTTAAGAGCTCGTTTTACTCCATGTAAAGTGCAGAATGTAATACAAGCTAGTTTCATCCTCGAAACAAGCGGAACAGCTCGCAAATCTCGATGATTTAGTCGATTTTGACGAAAACTAACCGTCGTTACCTTTCCGTTTGAGATATTTCGACGTTTAAGAGCTCGTTTTACTCCATTTAACGTGCAGAATGTAACACACGCCAGTTTCATCCTCGAAACAAGCGGAACAGCTCGCAAATCTCGATGATTTCGTCGATTTTGACGAAAACTAACCGTCGTTTCCTTCCCGTTTGAGATATTTCGACGTTTTAGAGCTCGTTTTACTCCATTTAACGTGCAGAATTTAATACACGCCAGTTTCATCCTCGAAACAAGCGGGACAGCTCGCAAATCTCGATGATTTCGTCGAATTTGTCGAAAACTAATCGTCGTTTCCTTCCCGTTTGAGATATTTCGACGTTTAAGAGCTCGTTTTACTCCATGTAACGTGCAGAATGTAATACATTCCAGTTTCATCCTCGAAACAAGCGGAACAGCTCGCAAATCTCGATGATTTCGTCGATTTTGACGAAAACTAACCGTCGTTTCCTTCCCGTTTGAGATATTTCGACGTTTAAGAGCTCGTTTTATACCATTTAACGTGCAGAATGTAATACACGCCAGTTTCATCCTCGAAACAAGCGGAACAGCTCGCACTTCTCGATGATTTCGTCGATTTTGACGAAAACAAACCGTCGTTTCCTTCCCGTTTTGGACATTTCGACGTTTAAGAGCTCGTTTTACTCCATTTAACGTGCAGAATGTAACAAACACCAGTTTCATCCTCGAAACAAGCGGAACAGCTCGCAAATCTCGATGATTTCGTCGATTTTGACGAAAACTAACCGTCGTTTCCTTCCCGTTTGAGATATTTCGACGTTTAAGAGCTCGTTTTACTCAATTTAACGTGCAGAATGTAATACAAGCCAGTTTCAGCGTCGAAACAAGCGGAACGGCTCGCAAATCTCGATGATTTCGTCGATTTTGACGAAAACTAACCGTAGTTTCCTTCCCGTTTGAGATATTTCGACGTTTAAGAGCTCGTTTTACTCCATGTAACGTGCAGAATGTAATACAAGCCAGTTTCAGCGTCGAAACAAGCGTAACAGCTCGCAAATCTCGATGATTTCGTCGATTTTGAGGAAAACTAACCGTCGTTTCCTTCCCGTTTGAGATATTTCGACGTTTAAGAGCTCGTTTTACTCCATTTAACGTGCAGAATGTAATACACGCCAGTTTCATCCTCGAAACAAGCGGAACAGCTCGCAAATCTCGATGATTTAGTCGATTTTGACGAAAACTAACCGTCGTTACCTTCCCGTTTGAGATATTTCGACGTTTAAGAGCTCGTTTTACTCCATTTAACGTGCAGAATGTAATACACGCCAGTTTCATCCTTGAAACAAGCGGAACAGCTCGCAAATCTCGATGATTTAGTCGATTTTGACGAAAACTAACCGTCGTTACCTTTCCGTTTGAGATATTTCGACGTTTAAGAGCTCGTTTTACTCCATTTAACGTGTAGAATGTAACACACGCCAGTTTCATCCTCGAAACAAGCGGAACAGCTCGCAAATCTCGATGATTTCGTCGAATTTGACGAAAACTAATCGTCGTTTCCTTCCCGTTTGAGATATTTCGACGTTTAAGAGCTCGTTTTACTCCATTTAACGTGCAGAATATAACACACGCCAGTTTCATCCTCGAAACAAGCGGAACAGCTCGCACTTCTCGATGATTTCGTCGATTTTGACGAAAACAAACCGTCGTTTCCTTCCCGTTTGGGACATTTCGACGTTTAAGAGCTCGTTTTACTCCATTTAACGTGCAGAATGTAACAAACGCCAGTTTCATCCTCGAAACAAGCGGAACAGCTCGCAAATCTCGATGATTTCGTCGATTTTGACGAAAACTAACCGTCGTTTCCTTCCCGTTTGAGATATTTCGACGTTTAAGAGCTCGTTTTACTCCATTTAACGTGCAGAATATAACACACGCCAGTTTCATCCTCGAAACAAGCGGAACAGCTCGCACTTCTCGATGATTTCGTCGATTTTGACGAAAACAAACCGTCGTTTCCTTCCCGTTTGGGACATTTCGACGTTTAAGAGCTCGTTTTACTCCATTTAACGTGCAGAATATAACACACGCCAGTTTCATCCTCGAAACAAGCGGAGCAGCTCGCACTTCTCGATGATTTCGTCGATTTTGACGAAAACAAACCGTCGTTTCCTTCCCGTTTGCGACATTTCGACGTTTAAGAGCTCGTTTTACACCATTTAACGTGCAGAATGTAACAAACGCCAGTTTCATCCTCGAAACAAGCGGGACAGCTCGCAAATCTCGATGATTTCGTCGATTTTGACGAAGAATAACCGTCGTTTCCTTCTCGTTTGAGATATTTCGACGTTTAAGAGCTCGTTTTACTCCATTTAACGTGCAGAATGTAACACACGCCAGTTTCATCCTCGAAACAAGCGGAACAGCTCGCAAATCTCGATGATTTCGTTGTTTTTGACGAAATCTAACCGTCGTTTCATTTCCGTTTGAGATATTTCGACGTTTAAGAGCTCGTTATACTCCATTTAACGTGCAGAATGTAACACACGCCAGTTTCATCCTCGAAACAAGCGGAACAGCTCGCAAATCTCGATGATTTCGTCGAATTTGTCGAAAACTAATCGTCGTTTCCTTCCCGTTTGAGATATTTCGACGTTTAAGAGCTCGTTTTACTCCATTTAACGTGCAGAATATAACACACGCCAGTTTCATCCTCGAAACAAGCGGAACAGCTCGCACTTCTCGATGATTTCGTCGATTTTGACGAAAACAAACCGTCGTTTCCTTCCCGTTTGGGACATTTCGACGTTTAAGAGCTCGTTTTACTCCATTTAACGTGCAGAATGTAACAAACGCCAGTTTCATCCTCGAAACAAGCGGAACAGCTCGCAAATCTCGATGATTTCGTCGATTTTGACGAAAACTAACCGTCGTTTCCTTCCCGTTTGAGATATTTCGACGTTTAAGAGCTCGTTTTACTCCATTTAACGTGCAGAATATAACACACGCCAGTTTCATCCTCGAAACAAGCGGAACAGCTCGCACTTCTCGATGATTTCGTCGATTTTGACGAAAACAAACCGTCGTTTCCTTCCCGTTTGCGACATTTCGACGTTTAAGAGCTCGTTTTACACCATTTAACGTGCAGAATGTAATACATTCCAGTTTCATCCTCGAAACAAGCGGAACAGCTCGCAAATCTCGATGATTTCGTCGATTTTGACGAAAACTAACCGTCGTTTCCTTCCCGTTTGAGATATTTCGACGTTTAAGAGCTCGTTTTATACCATTTAACGTGCAGAATGTAATACACGCCAGTTTCATCCTCGAAACAAGCGGAATAGCTCGGAAATCTCGATGATTTCGTCGATTTTGACGAAAACTAACCGTCGTTTCCTTCCCGTTTGAGATATTTCGACGTTTAAGAGCTCGTTTTATACCATTTAACGTGCAGAATGTAATACACGCCAGTTTCATCCTCGAAACAAGCGGAACAGCTCGCAAATCTCGATGATTTCGTCGATTTTGACGAAAACTAACCGTCGTTTCCTTCCCGTTTGAGATATTTCGACTTTTTAGAGCTCGTTTTACTCCATTTAACGTGCAGAATGTAATACACGCCAGTTTCATCCTCGAAACAAGCGGGACAGCTCGCAAATCTCGATGATTTCGTCGATTTTGACGAAACCAACCGTCGTTTCCTTCCGTTTGAGATATTTCGACGTTTAAGAGCTCGTTTTACTCAATTTAACGTGCAGAATGTAATACAAGCCAGTTTCAGCGTCGAAACAAGCGGAACAGCTCGCAAATCTCGATGATTTCGTCGATTTTGACGAAAACTAACGGTAGTTTCCTTCCCGTTTGAGATATTTCGACGTTTAAGAGCTCGTTTTACTCCATTTAACGTGCAGAATATAACACACGCCAGTTTCATCCTCGAAACAAGCGGAACAGCTCGCACTTCTCGATGATTTCGTCGATTTTGACGAAAACAAACCGTCGTTTCCTTCCCGTTTGGGACATTTCGACGTTTAAGAGCTCGTTTTACTCCATTTAACGTGCAGAATGTAACAAACACCAGTTTCATCCTCGAAACAAGCGGAACAGCTCGCAAATCTCGATGATTTCGTCGATTTTGACGAAAACTAACCGTCGTTTCCTTCCCGTTTGAGATATTTCGACGTTTAAGAGCTCGTTTTACTCAATTTAACGTGCAGAATGTAATACAAGCCAGTTTCAGCGTCGAAACAAGCGGAACAGCTCGCAAATCTCGATGATTTCGTCGATTTTGACGAAAACTAACCGTAGTTTCCTTCCCGTTTGAGATATTTCGACGTTTAAGAGCTCGTTTTACTCCATGTAACGTGCAGAATGTAATACAAGCCAGTTTCAGCGTCGAAATAAGCGTAACAGCTCGCAAATCTCGATGATTTCGTCGATTTTGAGGAAAACTAACCGTCGTTTCCTTCCCGTTTGAGATATTTCGACGTTTAAGAGCTCGTTTTACTCCATTTAACGTGCAGAATGTAATACACGCCAGTTTCATCCTCGAAACAAGCGGAACAGCTCGCAAATCTCGATGATTTAGTCGATTTTGACGAAAACTAACCGTCGTTACCTTCCCGTTTGAGATATTTCGACGTTTAAGAGCTCGTTTTACTCCATTTAACGTGCAGAATGTAATACACGCCAGTTTCATCCTCGAAACAAGCGGAACAGCTCGCAAATCTCGATGATTTAGTCGATTTTGACGAAAACTAACCGTCGTTACCTTTCCGTTTGAGATATTTCGACGTTTAAGAGCTCGTTTTACTCCATTTAACGTGCAGAACGTAACACACGCCAGTTTCATCCTCGAAACAAGCGGAACAGCTCGCAAATCTCGATGATTTCGTCGAATTTGACGAAAACTAATCGTCGTTTCCTTCCCGTTTGAGATATTTCGACGTTAAGAGCTCGTTTTACTCCATTTAACGTGCAGAATATAACACACGCCAGTTTCATCCTCGAAACAAGCGGAACAGCTCGCACTTCTCGATGATTTCGTCGATTTTGACGAAAACAAACCGTCGTTTCCTTCCCGTTTGGGACATTTCGACGTTTAAGGGCTCGTTTTACTCCATTTAACGTGCAGAATGTAACACACGCCAGTTTCATCCTCGAAACAAGCGGAACAGCTCGCAAATCTCGATGATTTCGTCGAATTTGACGAAAACTAACCGTCGTTTCCTTCCCGTTTGAGATATTTCGACGTTTAAGAGCTCGTTTTATACCATTTAACGTGCAGAATGTAATACATTCCAGTTTCATCCTCGAAACAAGCGGAACAGCTCGCAAATCTCGATGATTTCGTCGATTTTGACGAAAACTAACCGTCGTTTCCTTCCCGTTTGAGATATTTCGACGTTTAAGAGCTCGTTTTATACCATTTAACGTGCAGAATGTAATACACGCCAGTTTCATCCTCGAAACAAGCGGAACAGCTCGCACTTCTCGATGATTTCGTCGATTTTGACGAAAACTAACCGTCGTTTCCTTCCCGTTTGGGACATTTCGACGTTTAAGAGCTCGTTTTACTCCATTTAACGTGCAGAATGTAAGAAACACCAGTTTCATCCTCGAAACAAGCGGAACAGCTCGCAAATCTCGATGATTTCGTCGATTTTGACGAAAACTAACCGTCGTTTCCTTCCCGTTTGAGATATTTCGACGTTTAGAGCTCGTTTTACTCAATTTAACGTGCAGAATGTAATACAAGCCAGTTTCAGCGTCGAAACAAGCGGAACAGCTCGCAAATCTCGATGATTTCGTCGATTTTGACGAAAACTAACCGTAGTTTCCTTCCCGTTTGAGATATTTCGACGTTTAAGAGCTCGTTTTACTCCATGTAACGTGCAGATGCAATACAAGCCAGTTTCAGCGTCGAAACAAGCGGAACAGCTCGCAAATCTCGATGATTTAGTCGATTTTGACGAAAACTAACCGTCGTTACCTTCCCGTTTGAGATATTTCGACGTTTAAGAGCTCGTTTTACTCCATTTAACGTGCAGAATGTAATACACGCCAGTTTCATCCTCGAAACAAGCGGAACAGCTCGCAAATCTCGATGATTTAGTCGATTTTGACGAAACTAACCGTCGTTACCTTTCCGTTTGAGATATTTCGACGTTTAAGAGCTCGTTTTACTCCATTTAACGTGCAGAATGTAACACACGCCAGTTTCATCCTCGAAACAAGCGGAACAGCTCGCAAATCTCGATGATTTCGTCGAATTTGACGAAAACTAATCGTCGTTTCCTTCCCGTTTGAGATATTTCGACGTTTAAGAGCTCGTTTTACTCCATTTAACGTGCAGAATATAACACACGCCAGTTTCATCCTCGAAACAAGCGGAACAGCTCGCACTTCTCGATGATTTCGTCGATTTTGACGAAAACAAACCGTCGTTTCCTTCCCGTTTGGGACATTTCGACGTTTAAGAGCTCGTTTTACTCCATTTAACGTGCAGAATGTAACAAACGCCAGTTTCATCCTCGAAACAAGCGGAACAGCTCGCAAATCTCGATGATTTCGTCGATTTTGACGAAAACTAACCGTCGTTTCCTTCCGTTTGAGATATTTCGACGTTTAAGAGCTCGTTTTACTCCATTTAACGTGCAGAATATAACACACGCCAGTTTCATCCTCGAAACAAGCGGAACAGCTCGCACTTCTCGATGATTTCGTCGATTTTGACGAAAACAAACCGTCGTTTCCTTCCCGTTTGCGACATTCGACGTTTAAGAGCTCGTTTTACACCATTTAACGTGCAGAATGTAATACATTCCAGTTTCATCCTCGAAACAAGCGGAACAGCTCGCAAATCTCGATGATTTCGTCGATTTTGACGAAAACTAACCGTCGTTTCCTTCCCGTTTGAGATATTTCGACGTTTAAGAGCTCGTTTTATACCATTTAACGTGCAGAATGTAA
This sequence comes from Bombus flavifrons, assembly GCF_040668555.2. Lineage (NCBI taxonomy): Eukaryota > Metazoa > Arthropoda > Insecta > Hymenoptera > Apidae > Bombus > Bombus flavifrons. The sequence continues at coordinate 26,401 of NW_027185155.1, forward strand.
TACACGCCAGTTTCATCCTCGAAACAAGCGGAACAGCTCGCAAATCTCGATGATTTCGTCGATTTTGACGAAAACTAACCGTCGTTTCCTTCCCGTTTGAGATATTTCGACATTTTAGAGCT
>NW_027185156.1:0-26353 GCF_040668555.2 Bombus flavifrons
AATACTATATAACGTTATACGTTATAACGTAATACTGTATAACGTTATACGTTATATGGTGATACTATATAACGTTATAACGTAATAGTATATAACGTTATACGTTATATGGTGATACTATATAACGTTATAACGTAATACTATATAACGTTATACGTTATAACGTAATACTATATAACGTTATACGTTATAACGTTATACTATATAACGTTATACGTTACATGGTGATACTATATAACGTTATAACGTAATAGTATATAACGTTATACGTTATATGGTAATACTATATAACGTTATACGTCATAACGTAATACTATATAACGTTATACGTCATAACGTAATACTATATAACGTTATACGTTATAACGTAATACTATATAACGTTATACGTTATATGGTGATACTATATAACGTTATAACGTAATAATATATAACGTTATACGTTATAACGTAATACTATGTAACGTTATACGTTATAACGTAATAGTATATAACGTTATACGTTATAACGTAATACTATATAACGTTATACGTTATATGGTAATACTATATAACGTTATACGTTATAACGTCATACTATATAACGTTATACGTTATAACGTAATACTATATAACGTTATACGTTATACCGTAATACTATATAACGTTATACGTTATAACGTAATACTATATAACGTTATACGTCATAACGTAACACTATATAACGTTATACGTTATAACGTAATACTATATAACGTTATACGTTATAACGTAATACTATATAACGTTATACGTTATAACGTAATACTATATAACGTTATACGTTATAACGTAATACCATATAATGTTATACGATATAACGTAATACCATATAACGTTATACGTTATAACGTAATACTATATAACGTTATACGTTATAACGTAATACTATATAACGTTATACGTTATAACGTAATACTATATAATGTTATACGTTATAACGTAATACTATATAACGTTATACGTTACATGGTGATACTATATAACGTTATACGTTATAACGTAATACTATATAACGTTATACGTTATATGGTGATACTATATAACGTTATACGTTATAACGTAATACTATATAACGTTATACGTCATAACGTAACACTATATAACGTTATACGTTATAACGTAACACTATATAACGTTATACGTTATAACGTAATACTATATAACGTTATACGTTATAACGTAATACTATATAACGTTATACGTTATAACGTAATACTATATAACGTTATACGTTATAACGTAATACTATATAACGTTATACGTTCTAACGTAATACTATATAACGTTATGCGTTATAACGTAATACTATATAACGTTATACGTTATATGGTAATACTATATAACGTTATACGTTATAACGTAATACTATATAACGTTATACGTTATATCGTAATACTATGTAACGTTATACGTTATAACGTAATACTATGTAACGTTATACGTTATAACGTAATACTATATAACGTTATACGTTATAACGTAATACTATATAACGTTATACGTTATAACGTATTACTATATAACGTTATAAGTTACATGGTGATACTATATAACGTTATACGTTATAACGTAATACTATATAACGTTATACGTTATATGGTGATACTATATAACGTTATACGTTATAACGTAATACTATATAACGTTAAACGTCATAACGTAACACTATATAACGTTATACGTTATAACGTAATACTATATAACGTTATACGTTATAACGTAGTACTATATAACGTTATACGTTATAACGTAATACTATATAACGTTATACGTTATATGGTGATACTATATAACGTTATACGTTATAACGTAATACTATATAACGTTATACGTCATAACGTAATACTATATAACGTTATACGTTATAACGTAATAGTATATAACGTTATACGTTATAACGTAATACTATATAACGTTATACGTTATATGGTAATACTATATAACGTTATACGTTATAACGTAATACTATATAACGTTATACGTTATAACGTAATACTATATAACGTTATACGTTATAACGTAATACTATATAACGTTATACGTTATAACGTAATACCATATAATGTTATACGATATAACGTAATACCATATAACGTTATACGTTATAACGTAATACTATATAACGTTATACGTTATAACGTAATACTATATAACGTTATACGTTATAACGTAATACTATATAATGTTATACGTTATAACGTAATACTATATAACGTTATACGTTACATGGTGATACTATATAACGTTATACGTTATAACGTAATACTATATAACGTTATACGTTATATGGTGATACTATATAACGTTATACGTTATAACGTAATACTATATAACGTTATACGTTATAACGTAATAGTATATAACGTTATACGTTATAACGTAATACTATATAACGTTATACGTTATATGGTGATACTATATAACGTTATACGTTATAACGTAATACTATATAACGTTAAACGTCATAACGTAACACTATATAACGTTATACGTTATAACGTAATACTATATAACGTTATACGTTATAACGTAGTACTATATAACGTTATGCGTTATAACGTAATACTATATAACGTTATACGTTATATGGTAATACTATATAACGTTATACGTTATAACGTAATACTATATAACGTTATACGTTATATCGTAATACTATGTAACGTTATACGTTATAACGTAATACTATGTAACGTTATACGTTATAACGTAATACTATATAACGTTATACGTTATAACGTAATACTATATAACGTTATACGTTATAACGTATTACTATATAACGTTATAAGTTACATGGTGATACTATATAACGTTATACGTTATAACGTAATACTATATAACGTTATACGTTATATGGTGATACTATATAACGTTATACGTTATAACGTAATACTATATAACGTTAAACGTCATAACGTAACACTATATAACGTTATACGTTATAACGTAATACTATATAACGTTATACGTTATAACGTAGTACTATATAACGTTATACGTTATAACGTAATACTATATAACGTTATACGTTATATGGTGATACTATATAACGTTATACGTTATAACGTAATACTATATAACGTTATACGTCATAACGTAATACTATATAACGTTATACGTTATAACGTAATAGTATATAACGTTATACGTTATAACGTAATACTATATAACGTTATACGTTATATGGTAATACTATATAACGTTATACGTTATAACGTAATACTACATAAAGTTATACGTTATAACGTAATACTATATAACGTTATACGTTATAACGTAATACTGTATAACGTTATACGTTATATGGTGATACTATATAACGTTATAACGTAATAGTATATAACGTTATACGTTATATGGTGATACTATATAACGTTATAACGTAATACTATATAACGTTATACGTTATAACGTAATACTATATAACGTTATACGTTATAACGTTATACTATATAACGTTATACGTTACATGGTGATACTATATAACGTTATAACGTAATAGTATATAACGTTATACGTTATATGGTAATACTATATAACGTTATACGTCATAACGTAATACTATATAACGTTATACGTCATAACGTAATACTATATAACGTTATACGTTATAACGTAATACTATATAACGTTATACGTTATATGGTGATACTATATAACGTTTTAACGTAATAATATATAACGTTATACGTTATAACGTAATACTATGTAACGTTATACGTTATAACGTAATAGTATATAACGTTATACGTTATAACGTAATACTATATAACGTTATACGTTATATGGTAATACTATATAACGTTATACGTTATAACGTCATACTATATAACGTTATACGTTATAACGTAATACTATATAACGTTATACGTTATACCGTAATACTATATAACGTTATACGTTATAACGTAATACTATATAACGTTATACGTCATAACGTAACACTATATAACGTTATACGTTATAACGTAATACTATATAACGTTATACGTTATAACGTAATACTATATAACGTTATACGTTATAACGTAATACTATATAACGTTATACGTTATAACGTAATACCATATAATGTTATACGATATAACGTAATACCATATAACGTTATACGTTATAACGTAATACTATATAACGTTATACGTTATAACGTAATACTATATAACGTTATACGTTATAACGTAATACTATATAATGTTATACGTTATAACGTAATACTATATAACGTTATACGTTACATGGTGATACTATATAACGTTATACGTTATAACGTAATACTATATAACGTTATACGTTATATGGTGATACTATATAACGTTATACGTTATAACGTAATACTATATAACGTTATACGTCATAACGTAACACTATATAACGTTATACGTTATAACGTAACACTATATAACGTTATACGTTATAACGTAATACTATATAACGTTATACGTTATAACGTAATACTATATAACGTTATACGTTATAACGTAATACTATATAACGTTATACGTTATAACGTAATACTATATAACGTTATACGTTCTAACGTAATACTATATAACGTTATGCGTTATAACGTAATACTATATAACGTTATACGTTATATGGTAATACTATATAACGTTATACGTTATAACGTAATACTATATAACGTTATACGTTATATCGTAATACTATGTAACGTTATACGTTATAACGTAATACTATGTAACGTTATACGTTATAACGTAATACTATATAACGTTATACGTTATAACGTAATACTATATAACGTTATACGTTATAACGTATTACTATATAACGTTATAAGTTACATGGTGATACTATATAACGTTATACGTTATAACGTAATACTATATAACGTTATACGTTATATGGTGATACTATATAACGTTATACGTTATAACGTAATACTATATAACGTTAAACGTCATAACGTAACACTATATAACGTTATACGTTATAACGTAATACTATATAACGTTATACGTTATAACGTAGTACTATATAACGTTATACGTTATAACGTAATACTATATAACGTTATACGTCATAACGTAACACTATATAACGTTATAACGTTATAACGTAATACTATATAACGTTATACGTTATAACGTAATACTATATAACGTTATACGTTATAACGTAATACTATATAACGTTATACGTTATAACGTAATACTATATAACGTTATACGTTATAACGTAATACTATATAACGTTATACGTTACATGGTGATACTATATAACGTTATACGTTACATGGTGATGCTATATAACGTTATACGTTATAACGTAATACTATATAACGTTATACGTCATAACGTAACACTATATAACGTTATACGTTATAACGTAATACTATATAACGTTATACGTTATAACGTAATACTATATAACGTTATACGTTATAACGTAATACTATATAACGTTATACGTTATAACGTAATACTATATAACGTTATACGTCATAACGTAATACTATATAACGTTATACGTTATAAGGTAATACTATATAACGTTATACGTTATATGGTGATACTATATAACGTTATAACGTAATACTATATAACGTTATACGTTATAACGTAATACTATATAACGTTATACGTTATAACGTAATACTATATAACGTTATACGTTATAACGTAATACTATATAACGTTATACGTTATAACGTAATACTATATAACGTTATACGTTATACGTTATAACGTAATACTATATAACGTTATACGTTATAACGTAATACTATATAACGTTATACGTTACATGGTGATACTATATAACGTTACAACGTAATAGTATATAACGTTATACATTATACCGTAATACTATATAACGTTATACGTGATATGGTAATACTATATAACGTTATACGTTATATGGTGATACTATATATCGTTATAACGTAATACTATATAACGTTATACGTTGTAACGTAATACTATATAAAGTTATACGTTATAACGTAATACTATATAACGTTATACGTTACATGGTGATACTATATATCGTTATACGTTATAGCGTAATACTATATAATGTTATACGTTATAATGTAATGCTACATAAAGTTATACGTTATAACGTAATACTGTATAACGTTATACGTTATATGGTGATACTATATAACGTTATACGTTATAACGTAATACTATATAACGTTATACGTTATAACGTAATACCATATAATGTTATACGATATAACGTAATACCATATAACGTTATAACGTAATACTATATAACGTTATACGTTGTAACGTAACACTATATAAAGTTATACGTTATAACGTAATACTATATAACGTTATACGTTACATGGTGATACTATATATCGTTATACGTTATAGCGTAATACTATATAATGTTATACGTTATAACGTAATACTATATAACGTTATACGTTATAACGTAATACTATATAACGTCATACGTTATAACGTAATACTATATAACGTTATACGTTATATGGTGATACTATATAACGTTATAACGTAATACTATATAACGTTATACGTTATAACGTAATACTATATAACGTTATACGTTATAACGTAATAGTATATAACGTTATACGTTATAACGTAATACTATATAACGTTATACGTTATATGGTAATACTATATAACGTTATACGTTATAACGTAATACTATATAACGTTATACGTTATAACGTAATACTATATAACGTTATACGTTATAACGTAATACTATATAACGTTATACGTTATAACGTAATACTATATAACGTTATACGTTATACGTTATAACGTAATACTATATAACGTTATACGTTATAACGTAATACTATATAACGTTATACGTTACATGGTGATACTATATAACGTTACAACGTAATAGTATATAACGTTATACATTATACCGTAATACTATATAACGTTATACGTGATATGGTAATACTATATAACGTTATACGTTATATGGTGATACTATATATCGTTATAACGTAATACTATATAACGTTATACGTTGTAACGTAATACTATATAAAGTTATACGTTATAACGTAATACTATATAACGTTATACGTTACATGGTGATACTATATATCGTTATACGTTATAGCGTAATACTATATAATGTTATACGTTATAATGTAATGCTACATAAAGTTATACGTTATAACGTAATACTGTATAACGTTATACGTTATATGGTGATACTATATAACGTTATACGTTATAACGTAATACTATATAACGTTATACGTTATAACGTAATACCATATAATGTTATACGATATAACGTAATACCATATAACGTTATAACGTAATACTATATAACGTTATACGTTGTAACGTAACACTATATAAAGTTATACGTTATAACGTAATACTATATAACGTTATACGTTACATGGTGATACTATATATCGTTATACGTTATAGCGTAATACTATATAATGTTATACGTTATAACGTAATACTATATAACGTTATACGTTATAACGTAATACTATATAACGTCATACGTTATAACGTAATACTATATAACGTTATACGTTATATGGTGATACTATATAACGTTATAACGTAATACTATATAACGTTATACGTTATAACGTAATACTATATAACGTTATACGTTATAACGTAATAGTATATAACGTTATACGTTATAACGTAATACTATATAACGTTATACGTTATATGGTAATACTATATAACGTTATACGTTATAACGTAATACTACATAAAGTTATACGTTATAACGTAATACTATATAACGTTATACGTTATAACGTAATACTGTATAACGTTATACGTTATATGGTGATACTATATAACGTTATAACGTAATAGTATATAACGTTATACGTTATATGGTGATACTATATAACGTTATAACGTAATACTATATAACGTTATACGTTATAACGTAATACTATATAACGTTATACGTTATAACGTTATACTATATAACGTTATACGTTACATGGTGATACTATATAACGTTATAACGTAATACTATGTAACGTTATACGTTATATGGTAATACTATATAACGTTATACGTCATAGCGTAATACTATATAACGTTATACGTCATAACGTAATACTATATAACGTTATACGTTATAACGTCATACTATATAACGTTATACGTTATAACGTAATACTATATAACGTTATACGTTATACCGTAATACTATATAACGTTATACGTTATAACGTAATACTATATAACGTTATACGTCATAACGTAACACTATATAACGTTATACGTTATAACGTAATACTATATAACGTTATACGTTATAACGTAATACTATATAACGTTATACGTTATAACGTAATACTATATAACGTTATACGTTATAACGTAATACCATATAATGTTATACGATATAACGTAATACCATATAACGTTATACGTTATAACGTAATACTATATAACGTTATACGTTATAACGTAATACTATATAACGTTATACGTTATAACGTAATACTATATAATATTATACGTTATAACGTAATACTATATAACGTTATACGTTACATGGTGATACTATATAACGTTATACGTTATAACGTAATACTATATAACGTTATACGTTATATGGTGATACTATATAACGTTATACGTTATAACGTAATACTATATAACGTTATACGTCATAACGTAACACTATATAACGTTATACGTTATAACGTAATACTATATAACGTTATACGTTATAACGTAATACTATATAACGTTATACGTTATAACGTAATACTATATAACGTTATACGTTATAACGTAATACTATATAACGTTATACGTTATAACGTAATACTATATAACGTTATACGTTCTAACGTAATACTATATAACGTTATGCGTTATAACGTAATACTATATAACGTTATACGTTATATGGTAATACTATATAACGTTATACGTTATAACGTAATACTATATAACGTTATACGTTATATCGTAATACTATGTAACGTTATACGTTATAACGTAATACTATGTAACGTTATACGTTATAACGTAATACTATATAACGTTATACGTTATAACGTAATACTATATAACGTTATACGTTATAACGTATTACTATATAACGTTATACGTTACATGGTGATACTATATAACGTTATAACGTAATAGTATATAACGTTATACGTTATACCGTAATACTATATAACGTTATACGTTATAACGTAATACTATATAACGTTATCCGTTATAACGTAATACTATGTAACGTTATCCGTTATAACGTAATACTATGTAACGTTATACGTTATAACGTAATACTATATAACGTTATACGTTATAACGTAATACTATATAACGTTATGCGTTATAACGTAATACTATATAACGTTATACGTTATAACGTAATACCATATAACGTTATACGATATAACGTAATACCATATAACGTTATACGTTATAACGTAATACCATATAACGTTATACGTTATAACGTAATACCATATAACGTTATACGTTATAACGTAACACTATATAACGTTATACGTTATAACGTAATACTATATAACGTTATACGTTATAACGTAATACTATATAACGTTATACGTTATAACGTAATACTATATAACGTTATAAGTTACATGGTGATACTATATAACGTTATACGTTATAACGTAATATTATATAACGTTATACGTTATATGGTGATACTATATAACGTTATACGTTATAACGTAATACTATATAACGTTATACGTCATAACGTAACACTATATAACGTTATACGTTATAACGTAATACTATATAACGTTATACGTTATAACGTAATACTATATAACGTTATACGTTATAACGTAATACTATATAACGTTATACGTTATATGGTGATACTATATAACGTTATAACGTAATACTATATAACGTTATACGTTATAACGTAATACTATATAACGTTATACGTTATAACGTAATACTATATAACGTTATACGTTATAACGTTATACGTTATAACGTAATACTATATAACGTTATACGTTATAACGTAATACTATATAACGTTATACGTTATAACGTAATACTATATAACGTTATACGTTATAACGTATTACTATATAACGTTATACGTTACATGGTGATACTATATAACGTTATAACGTAATAGTATATAACGTTATACGTTATACCGTAATACTATATAACGTTATACGTTATAACGTAATACTATATAACGTTATCCGTTATAACGTAATACTATGTAACGTTATCCGTTATAACGTAATACTATGTAACGTTATACGTTATAACGTAATACTATATAACGTTATACGTTATAACGTAATACTATATAACGTTATGCGTTATAACGTAATACTATATAACGTTATACGTTATAACGTAATACCATATAACGTTATACGATATAACGTAATACCATATAACGTTATACGTTATAACGTAATACCATATAACGTTATACGTTATAACGTAATACCATATAACGTTATACGTTATAACGTAACACTATATAACGTTATACGTTATAACGTAATACTATATAACGTTATACGTTATAACGTAATACTATATAACGTTATACGTTATAACGTAATACTATATAACGTTATAAGTTACATGGTGATACTATATAACGTTATACGTTATAACGTAATATTATATAACGTTATACGTTATATGGTGATACTATATAACGTTATACGTTATAACGTAATACTATATAACGTTATACGTCATAACGTAACACTATATAACGTTATACGTTATAACGTAATACTATATAACGTTATACGTTATAACGTAATACTATATAACGTTATACGTTATAACGTAATACTATATAACGTTATACGTTATATGGTGATACTATATAACGTTATAACGTAATACTATATAACGTTATACGTTATAACGTAATACTATATAACGTTATACGTTATAACGTAATACTATATAACGTTATACGTTATAACGTTATACGTTATAACGTAATACTATATAACGTTATACGTTATAACGTAATACTATATAACGTTATACGTTATACGTTATAACGTAATACTATATAACGTTATACGTTATAACGTAATACTATATAACGTTATACGTTACATGGTGATACTATATAACGTTACAACGTAATAGTATATAACGTTATACATTATACCGTAATACTATATAACGTTATACGTGATATGGTAATACTATATAACGTTATACGTTATATGGTGATACTATATATCGTTATAACGTAATACTATATAACGTTATACGTTGTAACGTAATACTATATAAAGTTATACGTTATAACGTAATACTATATAACGTTATACGTTACATGGTGATACTATATATCGTTATACGTTATAGCGTAATACTATATAATGTTATACGTTATAATGTAATGCTACATAAAGTTATACGTTATAACGTAATACTGTATAACGTTATACGTTATATGGTGATACTATATAACGTTATAACGTAATACTATATAACGTTATACGTTGTAACGTAATACTATATAAAGTTATACGTTATAACGTAATACTATATAACGTTATACGTTACATGGTGATACTATATAACGTTATACGTTATAACGTAATACTATATAACGTTATACGTCATAACGTAATACTATGTAACGTTATCCGTTATAACGTAATACTGTATAACGTTATACGTTATATGGTGATACTATATAACGTTATACGTTATAACGTAATACTATATAACGTTATACGTCATAACGTAATACTATATAACGTTATACGTTATAACGTAATACTATATAACGTTATACGTTATAACGTAATACTATATAACGTTATACGTTATAACGTAATACCATATAATGTTATACGATATAACGTAATACCATATAACGTTATACGTTATAACGTAATACTATATAACGTTATACGTTATAACGTAATACTATATAACGTTATACGTTATAACGTAATACTATATAATATTATACGTTATAACGTAATACTATATAACGTTATACGTTACATGGTGATACTATATAACGTTATACGTTATAACGTAATACTATATAACGTTATACGTTATATGGTGATACTATATAACGTTATACGTTATAACGTAATACTATATAACGTTATACGTCATAACGTAACACTATATAACGTTATACGTTATAACGTAATACTATATAACGTTATACGTTATAACGTAATACTATATAACGTTATACGTTATAACGTAATACTATATAACGTTATACGTTATAACGTAATACTATATAACGTTATACGTTATAACGTAATACTATATAACGTTATACGTTCTAACGTAATACTATATAACGTTATGCGTTATAACGTAATACTATATAACGTTATACGTTATATGGTAATACTATATAACGTTATACGTTATAACGTAATACTATATAACGTTATACGTTATATCGTAATACTATGTAACGTTATACGTTATAACGTAATACTATGTAACGTTATACGTTATAACGTAATACTATATAACGTTATACGTTATAACGTAATACTATATAACGTTATACGTTATAACGTATTACTATATAACGTTATACGTTACATGGTGATACTATATAACGTTATAACGTAATAGTATATAACGCTATACGTTATACCGTAATACTATATAACGTTATACGTTATAACGTAATACTATATAACGTTATCCGTTATAACGTATTACTATGTAACGTTATACGTTATAACGTAATACTATATAACGTTATACGTTATAACGTAATACTATATAACGTTATACGTTATAACGTAATACTATGTAATATTATACGTTATAACGTAATACTATATAACGTTATACGTTACATGGTGATACTATATAACGTTATACGTTATAACGTAATACTATATAACGTTATACGTTATATGGTGATACTATATAACGTTATACGTTATAACGTAATACTATATAACGTTATACGTCATAACGTAACACTATATAACGTTATACGTTATAACGTAATACTATATAACGTTATACGTTATAACGTAATACTATATAACGTTATACGTTATAACGTAATACTATATAACGTTATACGTTATAACGTAATACTATATAACGTTATACGTTATAACGTAATACTATATAACGTTATACGTTCTAACGTAATACTATATAACGTTATGCGTTATAACGTAATACTATATAACGTTATACGTTATATGGTAATACTATATAACGTTATACGTTATAACGTAATACTATATAACGTTATACGTTATATCGTAATACTATGTAACGTTATACGTTATAACGTAATACTATGTAACGTTATACGTTATAACGTAATACTATATAACGTTATACGTTATAACGTAATACTATATAACGTTATACGTTATAACGTATTACTATATAACGTTATACGTTACATGGTGATACTATATAACGTTATAACGTAATAGTATATAACGTTATACGTTATACCGTAATACTATATAACGTTATACGTTATAACGTAATACTATATAACGTTATCCGTTATAACGTAATACTATGTAACGTTATCCGTTATAACGTAATACTATGTAACGTTATACGTTATAACGTAATACTATATAACGTTATACGTTATAACGTAATACTATATAACGTTATGCGTTATAACGTAATACTATATAACGTTATACGTTATAACGTAATACCATATAACGTTATACGATATAACGTAATACCATATAACGTTATACGATATAACGTAATACCATATAACGTTATACGTTATAACGTAATACCATATAACGTTATACGTTATAACGTAATACTATATAACGTTATACGTTATAACGTAATACTATATAACGTTATACGTTATAACGTAATACTATATAACGTTATACGTTATAACGTAATACTATATAACGTTATAAGTTACATGGTGATACTATATAACGTTATACGTTATAACGTAATACTATATAACGTTATACGTTATATGGTGATACTATATAACGTTATACGTTATAACGTAATACTATATAACGTTATACGTCATAACGTAACACTATATAACGTTATACGTTATAACGTAATACTATATAACGTTATACGTTATAACGTAGTACTATATAACGTTATACGTTATAACGTAATACTATATAACGTTATACGTCATAACGTAACACTATATAACGTTATACGTTATAACGTAATACTATATAACGTTATACGTTATAACGTAATACTATATAACGTTATACGTTATAACGTAATACTATATAACGTTATACGTTATAACGTAATACTATATAACGTTATACGTTACATGGTGATACTATATAACGTTATACGTTACATGGTGATGCTATATAACGTTATACGTTATAACGTAATACTATATAACGTTATACGTCATAACGTAACACTATATAACGTTATACGTTATAACGTAATACTATATAACGTTATACGTTATAACGTAATACTATATAACGTTATACGTTATAACGTAATACTATATAACGTTATACGTTATAACGTAATACTATATAACGTTATACGTCATAACGTAATACTATATAACGTTATACGTTATAACGTAATACTATATAACGTTATACGTTATATGGTGATACTATATAACGTTATAACGTAATACTATATAACGTTATACGTTATAACGTAATACTATATAACGTTATACGTTATAACGTAATACTATATAACGTTATACGTTATAACGTTATACGTTATAACGTAATACTATATAACGTTATACGTTATAACGTAATACTATATAACGTTATATGTTATACGTTATAACGTAATACTATATAACGTTATACGTTATAACGTAATACTATATAACGTTATACGTTACATGGTGATACTATATAACGTTACAACGTAATAGTATATAACGTTATACATTATACCGTAATACTATATAACGTTATACGTGATATGGTAATACTATATAACGTTATACGTTATATGGTGATACTATATATCGTTATAACGTAATACTATATAACGTTATACGTTGTAACGTAATACTATATAAAGTTATACGTTATAACGTAATACTATATAACGTTATACGTTACATGGTGATACTATATATCGTTATACGTTATAGCGTAATACTATATAATGTTATACGTTATAATGTAATGCTACATAAAGTTATACGTTATAACGTAACACTGTATAACGTTATACGTTATATGGTGATACTATATAACGTTATAACGTAATACTATATAACGTTATACGTTGTAACGTAATACTATATAAAGTTATACGTTATAACGTAATACTATATAACGTTATACGTTACATGGTGATACTATATAACGTTATACGTTATAACGTAATACTATATAACGTTATACGTCATAACGTAATACTATGTAACGTTATCCGTTATAACGTAATACTGTATAACGTTATACGTTATATGGTGATACTATATAACGTTATACGTTATAACGTAATACTATATAACGTTATACGTCATAACGTAATACTATATAACGTTATACGTTATAACGTAATACTATATAACGTTATACGTTATAACGTAATACTATATAACGTTATACGTTATAACGTAATACCATATAATGTTATACGATATAACGTAATACCATATAACGTTATACGTTATAACGTAATACTATATAACGTTATACGTTATAACGTAATACTATATAACGTTATACGTTATAACGTAATACTATATAATATTATACGTTATAACGTAATACTATATAACGTTATACGTTACATGGTGATACTATATAACGTTATACGTTATAACGTAATACTATATAACGTTATACGTTATATGGTGATACTATATAACGTTATACGTTATAACGTAATACTATATAACGTTATACGTCATAACGTAACACTATATAACGTTATACGTTATAACGTAATACTATATAACGTTATACGTTATAACGTAATACTATATAACGTTATACGTTATAACGTAATACTATATAACGTTATACGTTATAACGTAATACTATATAACGTTATACGTTATAACGTAATACTATATAACGTTATACGTTCTAACGTAATACTATATAACGTTATGCGTTATAACGTAATACTATATAACGTTATACGTTATATGGTAATACTATATAACGTTATACGTTATAACGTAATACTATATAACGTTATACGTTATATCGTAATACTATGTAACGTTATGCGTTATAACGTAATACTATGTAACGTTATACGTTATAACGTAATACTATATAACGTTATACGTTATAACGTAATACTATATAACGTTATACGTTATAACGTATTACTATATAACGTTATACGTTACATGGTGATACTATATAACGTTATAACGTAATAGTATATAACGTTATACGTTATACCGTAATACTATATAACGTTATACGTTATAACGTAATACTATATAACGTTATCCGTTATAACGTAATACTATGTAACGTTATCTGTTATAACGTAATACTATGTAACGTTATACGTTATAACGTAATACTATATAACGTTATACGTTATAACGTAATACTATATAACGTTATGCGTTATAACGTAATACTATATTACGTTATACGTTATAACGTAATACCATATAACGTTATACGATATAACGTAATACCATATAACGTTATACGTTATAACGTAATACCATATAACGTTATACGTTATAACGTAATACCATATAACGTTATACGTTATAACGTAATACTATATAACGTTATACGTTATAACGTAATACTATATAACGTTATACGTTATAACGTAATACTATATAACGTTATACGTTATAACGTAATACTATATAACGTTATAAGTTACATGGTGATACTATATAACGTTATACGTTATAACGTAATACTATATAACGTTATACGTTATATGGTGATACTATATAACGTTATACGTTATAACGTAATACTATATAACGTTATACGTCATAACGTAACACTATATAACGTTATACGTTATAACGTAATACTATATAACGTTATACGTTATGACGTAGTACTATATAACGTTATACGTTATAACGTAATACTATATAACGTTATACGTCATAACGTAACACTATATAACGTTATACGTTATAACGTAATACTATATAACGTTATACGTTATAACGTAATACTATATAACGTTATACGTTATAACGTAATACTATATAACGTTATACGTTATAACGTAATACTATATAACGGTATACGTTATAACGTAATACTATATAACGTTATACGTTACATGGTGATACTATATAACGTTATACGTTACATGGTGATGCTATATAACGTTATACGTTATAACGTAATACTATATAACGTTATACGTCATAACGTAACACTATATAACGTTATACGTTATAACGTAATACTATATAACGTTATACGTTATAACGTAATACTATATAACGTTATACGTTATAACGTAATACTATATAACGTTATACGTTATAACGTAATACTATATAACGTTATACGTCATAACGTAATACTATATAACGTTATACGTTATAACGTAATACTATATAACGTTATACGTTATATGGTGATACTATATAACGTTATAACGTAATACTATATAACGTTATACGTTATAACGTAATACTATATAACGTTATACGTTATAACGTAATACTATATAACGTTATACGTTATAACGTTATACGTTATAACGTAATACTATATAACGTTATACGTTATAACGTAATACTATATAACGTTATACGTTATACGTTATAACGTAATACTATATAACGTTATACGTTATAACGTAATACTATATAACGTTATACGTTACATGGTGATACTATATAACGTTACAACGTAATAGTATATAACGTTATACATTATACCGTAATACTATATAACGTTATACGTGATATGGTAATACTATATAACGTTATACGTTATATGGTGATACTATATATCGTTATAACGTAATACTATATAACGTTATACGTTGTAACGTAATACTATATAAAGTTATACGTTATAACGTAATACTATATAACGTTATACGTTACATGGTGATACTATATATCGTTATACGTTATAGCGTAATACTATATAATGTTATACGTTATAATGTAATGCTACATAAAGTTATACGTTATAACGTAATACTGTATAACGTTATACGTTATATGGTGATACTATATAACGTTATAACGTAATACTATATAACGTTATACGTTGTAACGTAATACTATATAAAGTTATACGTTATAACGTAATACTATATAACGTTATACGTTACATGGTGATACTATATAACGTTATACGTTATAACGTAATACTATATAACGTTATACGTCATAACGTAATACTATGTAACGTTATCCGTTATAACGTAATACTATATAACGTTATACGTTATAACGTAATACTATATAACGTTATACGTTATAACGTAATACTATATAACGTTATACGTTATAACGTATTACTATATAACGTTATACGTTACATGGTGATACTATATAACGTTATAACGTAATAGTATATAACGTTATACGTTATACCGTAATACTATATAACGTTATACGTTATAACGTAATACTATATAACGTTATACGTCATAACGTAACACTATATAACGTTATACGTTATAACGTAATACTATATAACGTTATACGTTATAACGTAATACTATATAACGTTATACGTTATAACGTAATACTAAATAACGTTATACGTTATTACGTAATACCATATAATGTTATACGATATAACGTAATACCATATAACGTTATACGTTATAACGTAATACTATATAACGTTATACGTTATAACGTAATACTATATAACGTTATACGTTATAACGTAATACTATATAATGTTATACGTTATAACGTAATACTATATATCGTTATACGTTACATGGTGATACTATATAACGTTATACGTTATAACGTAATACTATATAACGTTATACGTTATATGATGATACTATATAACGTTATACGTTATAACGTAATACTATATAACGTTATACGTCATAACGTAACACTATATAACGTTATACGTTATAACGTAATACTATATAACGTTATACGTTATAACGTAATACTATATAACGTTATACGTTATAACGTAATACTATATAACGTTATACGTTATAACGTAATACTATATATCGTTATACGTTACATGGTGATACTATATAACGTTATACGTTATAACGTAATACTATATAACGTTATACGTTATATGATGATACTATATAACGTTATACGTTATAACGTAATACTATATAACGTTATACGTCATAACGTAACACTATATAACGTTATACGTTATAACGTAATACTATATAACGTTATACGTTATAACGTAATACTATATAACGTTATACGTTATAACGTAATACTATATAACGTTATACGTTATAACGTAATACTATATAACGTTATACGTTATAACGTAATACTATATAACGTTATACGTCATAACGTAACACTATATAACGTTATACGTTATAACGTAATACTATATAACGTTATACGTTATAACGTAATACTATATAACGTTATACGTTATAACGTAATACTATATAACGTTATACGTTATAACGCAATACTATATAACGTTATACGTTATAACGTAATACTATATAACGTTATACGTTACATGGTGATACTATATAACGTTATACGTTATAACGTAATACTATATAACGTTATACGTTATATGGTAATACTATATAACGTTATACGTCATAACGTAATACTATATAACGTTATACGTTATAACGTAATACTATATAACGTTATACGTTATATGGTGATACTATATAACGTTATAACGTAATACTATATAACGTTATACGTTATAACGTAATACCATATAACGTTATACGTTATAACGTAATACTATATAACGTTATACGTTATAACGTAATACTATATAACGTTATACGTTATACGTTATAACGTAATACTATATAACGTTATACGTTATAACGTAATACTATATAACGTTATACGTTACATGGTGATACTATATAACGTTACAACGTAATAGTATATAACGTTATACATTATACCGTAATACTATATAACGTTATACGTGATATGGTAATACTATATAACGTTATACGTTATATGGTGATACTATATAACGTTATAACGTAATACTATATAACGTTATACGTTGTAACGTAATACTATATAAAGTTATACGTTATAACGTAATACTATATAACGTTATACGTTACATGGTGATACTATATATCGTTATACGTTATAGCGTAATACTATATAATGTTATACGTTATAATGTAATACTACATAAAGTTATACGTTATAACGTAATACTATATAACGTTATACGTTATATGGTGATACTACATAACGTTATAACGTAATACTATATAACGTTATACGTTATATGGTGATACTATATAACGTTATAACGTAATACTATATAACGTTATACGTTATAACGTAATAGTATATAACGTTATACGTTATAACGTAATACTATATAACGTTATACGTTATATGGTAATACTATATAACGTTATACGTTATAACGTAATACTACATAAAGTTATACGTTATAACGTAATACTATATAACGTTATACGTTATATGGTGATACTATATAACGTTATAACGTAATACTATATAACGTTATACGTTGTAACGTAATACTATATAAAGTTATACGTTATAACGTAATACTATATAACGTTATACGTTATAACGTAATACTATATAACGTTGTACGTTACATGGTGATACTATATAACGTTATACGTTATAACGTAATACTATATAAAGTTATACGTTATAACGTAATACTATATAACGTTATACGTTATAACGTAATACTATATAACGTTATACGTTATAACGTAATACTATATAACGTTATACGTTATATGGTAATACTATATAACGTTATACGTTATAACGTAATACTATATAACGTTGTACGTTACATGGTGATACTATATAACGTTATACGTTATAACGTAATACTATATAACGTTATATGTTATACGTTATAACGTAATACTATATAACGTTATACGTTATAACGTAATACTATATAACGTTATACGTTACATGGTGATACTATATAACGTTACAACGTAATAGTATATAACGTTATACATTATACCGTAATACTATATAACGTTATACGTGATATGGTAATACTATATAACGTTATACGTTATATGGTGATACTATATATCGTTATAACGTAATACTATATAACGTTATACGTTGTAACGTAATACTATATAAAGTTATACGTTATAACGTAATACTATATAACGTTATACGTTACATGGTGATACTATATATCGTTATACGTTATAGCGTAATACTATATAATGTTATACGTTATAATGTAATGCTACATAAAGTTATACGTTATAACGTAACACTGTATAACGTTATACGTTATATGGTGATACTATATAACGTTATAACGTAATACTATATAACGTTATACGTTGTAACGTAATACTATATAAAGTTATACGTTATAACGTAATACTATATAACGTTATACGTTACATGGTGATACTATATAACGTTATACGTTATAACGTAATACTATATAACGTTATACGTCATAACGTAATACTATGTAACGTTATCCGTTATAACGTAATACTGTATAACGTTATACGTTATATGGTGATACTATATAACGTTATACGTTATAACGTAATACTATATAACGTTATACGTCATAACGTAATACTATATAACGTTATACGTTATAACGTAATACTATATAACGTTATACGTTATAACGTAATACTATATAACGTTATACGTTATAACGTAATACCATATAATGTTATACGATATAACGTAATACCATATAACGTTATACGTTATAACGTAATACTATATAACGTTATACGTTATAACGTAATACTATATAACGTTATACGTTATAACGTAATACTATATAATATTATACGTTATAACGTAATACTATATAACGTTATACGTTACATGGTGATACTATATAACGTTATACGTTATAACGTAATACTATATAACGTTATACGTTATATGGTGATACTATATAACGTTATACGTTATAACGTAATACTATATAACGTTATACGTCATAACGTAACACTATATAACGTTATACGTTATAACGTAATACTATATAACGTTATACGTTATAACGTAATACTATATAACGTTATACGTTATAACGTAATACTATATAACGTTATACGTTATAACGTAATACTATATAACGTTATACGTTATAACGTAATACTATATAACGTTATACGTTCTAACGTAATACTATATAACGTTATGCGTTATAACGTAATACTATATAACGTTATACGTTATATGGTAATACTATATAACGTTATACGTTATAACGTAATACTATATAACGTTATACGTTATATCGTAATACTATGTAACGTTATGCGTTATAACGTAATACTATGTAACGTTATACGTTATAACGTAATACTATATAACGTTATACGTTATAACGTAATACTATATAACGTTATACGTTATAACGTATTACTATATAACGTTATACGTTACATGGTGATACTATATAACGTTATAACGTAATAGTATATAACGTTATACGTTATACCGTAATACTATATAACGTTATACGTTATAACGTAATACTATATAACGTTATCCGTTATAACGTAATACTATGTAACGTTATCTGTTATAACGTAATACTATGTAACGTTATACGTTATAACGTAATACTATATAACGTTATACGTTATAACGTAATACTATATAACGTTATGCGTTATAACGTAATACTATATTACGTTATACGTTATAACGTAATACCATATAACGTTATACGATATAACGTAATACCATATAACGTTATACGTTATAACGTAATACCATATAACGTTATACGTTATAACGTAATACCATATAACGTTATACGTTATAACGTAATACTATATAACGTTATACGTTATAACGTAATACTATATAACGTTATACGTTATAACGTAATACTATATAACGTTATACGTTATAACGTAATACTATATAACGTTATAAGTTACATGGTGATACTATATAACGTTATACGTTATAACGTAATACTATATAACGTTATACGTTATATGGTGATACTATATAACGTTATACGTTATAACGTAATACTATATAACGTTATACGTCATAACGTAACACTATATAACGTTATACGTTATAACGTAATACTATATAACGTTATACGTTATGACGTAGTACTATATAACGTTATACGTTATAACGTAATACTATATAACGTTATACGTCATAACGTAACACTATATAACGTTATACGTTATAACGTAATACTATATAACGTTATACGTTATAACGTAATACTATATAACGTTATACGTTATAACGTAATACTATATAACGTTATACGTTATAACGTAATACTATATAACGGTATACGTTATAACGTAATACTATATAACGTTATACGTTACATGGTGATACTATATAACGTTATACGTTACATGGTGATGCTATATAACGTTATACGTTATAACGTAATACTATATAACGTTATACGTCATAACGTAACACTATATAACGTTATACGTTATAACGTAATACTATATAACGTTATACGTTATAACGTAATACTATATAACGTTATACGTTATAACGTAATACTATATAACGTTATACGTTATAACGTAATACTATATAACGTTATACGTCATAACGTAATACTATATAACGTTATACGTTATAACGTAATACTATATAACGTTATACGTTATATGGTGATACTATATAACGTTATAACGTAATACTATATAACGTTATACGTTATAACGTAATACTATATAACGTTATACGTTATAACGTAATACTATATAACGTTATACGTTATAACGTTATACGTTATAACGTAATACTATATAACGTTATACGTTATAACGTAATACTATATAACGTTATACGTTATAACGTAATACTATATAACGTTATACGTTACATGGTGATACTATATAACGTTACAACGTAATAGTATATAACGTTATACATTATACCGTAATACTATATAACGTTATACGTGATATGGTAATACTATATAACGTTATACGTTATATGGTGATACTATATATCGTTATAACGTAATACTATATAACGTTATACGTTGTAACGTAATACTATATAAAGTTATACGTTATAACGTAATACTATATAACGTTATACGTTACATGGTGATACTATATATCGTTATACGTTATAGCGTAATACTATATAATGTTATACGTTATAATGTAATGCTACATAAAGTTATACGTTATAACGTAATACTGTATAACGTTATACGTTATATGGTGATACTATATAACGTTATAACGTAATACTATATAACGTTATACGTTGTAACGTAATACTATATAAAGTTATACGTTATAACGTAATACTATATAACGTTATACGTTACATGGTGATACTATATAACGTTATACGTTATAACGTAATACTATATAACGTTATACGTCATAACGTAATACTATGTAACGTTATCCGTTATAACGTAATACTATATAACGTTATACGTTATAACGTAATACTATATAACGTTATACGTTATAACGTAATACTATATAACGTTATACGTTATAACGTATTACTATATAACGTTATACGTTACATGGTGATACTATATAACGTTATAACGTAATAGTATATAACGTTATACGTTATACCGTAATACTATATAACGTTATACGTTATAACGTAATACTATATAACGTTATACGTCATAACGTAACACTATATAACGTTATACGTTATAACGTAATACTATATAACGTTATACGTTATAACGTAATACTATATAACGTTATACGTTATAACGTAATACTAAATAACGTTATACGTTATTACGTAATACCATATAATGTTATACGATATAACGTAATACCATATAACGTTATACGTTATAACGTAATACTATATAACGTTATACGTTATAACGTAATACTATATAACGTTATACGTTATAACGTAATACTATATAATGTTATACGTTATAACGTAATACTATATATCGTTATACGTTACATGGTGATACTATATAACGTTATACGTTATAACGTAATACTATATAACGTTATACGTTATATGATGATACTATATAACGTTATACGTTATAACGTAATACTATATAACGTTATACGTCATAACGTAACACTATATAACGTTATACGTTATAACGTAATACTATATAACGTTATACGTTATAACGTAATACTATATAACGTTATACGTTATAACGTAATACTATATAACGTTATACGTTATAACGTAATACTATATATCGTTATACGTTACATGGTGATACTATATAACGTTATACGTTATAACGTAATACTATATAACGTTATACGTTATATGATGATACTATATAACGTTATACGTTATAACGTAATACTATATAACGTTATACGTCATAACGTAACACTATATAACGTTATACGTTATAACGTAATACTATATAACGTTATACGTTATAACGTAATACTATATAACGTTATACGTTATAACGTAATACTATATAACGTTATACGTTATAACGTAATACTATATAACGTTATACGTTATAACGTAATACTATATAACGTTATACGTCATAACGTAACACTATATAACGTTATACGTTATAACGTAATACTATATAACGTTATACGTTATAACGTAATACTATATAACGTTATACGTTATAACGTAATACTATATAACGTTATACGTTATAACGCAATACTATATAACGTTATACGTTATAACGTAATACTATATAACGTTATACGTTACATGGTGATACTATATAACGTTATACGTTATAACGTAATACTATATAACGTTATACGTTATATGGTAATACTATATAACGTTATACGTCATAACGTAATACTATATAACGTTATACGTTATAACGTAATACTATATAACGTTATACGTTATATGGTGATACTATATAACGTTATAACGTAATACTATATAACGTTATACGTTATAACGTAATACCATATAACGTTATACGTTATAACGTAATACTATATAACGTTATACGTTATAACGTAATACTATATAACGTTATACGTTATACGTTATAACGTAATACTATATAACGTTATACGTTATAACGTAATACTATATAACGTTATACGTTACATGGTGATACTATATAACGTTACAACGTAATAGTATATAACGTTATACATTATACCGTAATACTATATAACGTTATACGTGATATGGTAATACTATATAACGTTATACGTTATATGGTGATACTATATAACGTTATAACGTAATACTATAT